>NC_089273.1:0-300000 GCF_963678975.1 Dysidea avara
AGACATTTACTTGAAGATATAGCAAAAAATCTCGTAATGTAAGCATATTCGCCGATTTGCACGACAAGACGTTAATGAAAAATAACACCAATCTGGCGTTTTCTAAGTGGTACCTAGCCTAGCATTTGTGGGTGGTTTGGTAGTTGATTCTCGGAGGTCGAAATTTCACGTTGCGGACCCTATCTAATAGAACAGTCAATAACTCTAATAAAATTATCAGGCAGCTGACTGTTCTATTAGAGTATATCGATCTTTTCTGTGACATGCACTTTGACAAGCAAGGATTTACAGTCTGTGCTTCAACCATTTACTGCTTTTCCATAAAGTGCAAAGTAGTAGAAAAACATGGGAACTGAGGTAAAAATATTGAGCATAATAGGTAAATACTGAGCATTAATTTAAGCATAATAGGTAAATTTTTGAGCAGTGCAGCATAGCATAATAGATAAAATAATGAGCATAATCGGCGGGTCCCTAGCAATGATTGGTTTGTGTGTGTATATTGGCAGACATAATGATAATATGTACTCAACAAGCCTGCTGGAAGGTTTAGGGTGGTACCAAAGTGACCATCAACATCCTGCCTTGCAATATATAACAGTTATTACAATCACATATTTACACATGCTTTGAGGTTATGTTATGATGTTAACACTTGTCAGCAGGGGTAATTTATGGTTTACCAAGTGGGTGGGCAATAACCAGTTTAAAGGTTTCTTCGCTGGTTATTGGCTGACGTAGACAACACTGGTTATTTGCACACCAGTGTACAGCACTAGTTCAACATGTGAAAAAACCTTTGGGGACATGTGCAGAATTAAAAATTAATGATGTTGGGGGTGATAGGACCTCAATGTTGCAGCTCTGGATATTTCAACAGGACATTTATATACAATGTGTTAAGCCAGATCCACACTGTTATCTATACTATTAAGAGTGTTGATTAGGATCTCAACTTTTAGCACTGAGTTGTATAAGTTAATTGTGACCAGATCTGTGAAAAGGGGTCTTCTAGCCTTTCCAATGTACTTGGCAATCCTTAACTTGACTTGTGAGTATGGTACCAGCCTGAAATATGGTCACCTTACACTCCTAATATAGCATTATTCCTGGATGCAAGTTTAAGAAAATATGTTAAACACATGATGAGTTATCACTTGTCAAACTTGGAAATTTGGAAAGTCTATAAGACCCTTTTTCGCAAATCTGGTCACAATTTACATTTTTCCAAAAATATTAAGTTACAAACATGTCTCATGTACAGTGGATCCTCAGTTATCTGAATGCCTTTGTTCTTATAGTTAGCCTAAAGAGTTCAGCTAAGTGAAATTGTTCAGATAACTGAAGCCATTATGCAGAGTTGTGTTCAATTACTCTAATAGAACAGTCAATTACTCTAATATAGTGTACACTAATGACAAAATACTCTAATAGAACAGTCACTTTTGGCATTCGGGTAATCAGAGTGCTCAGATCATGAGGTTTGGATAAGTGAGAATCCACTGTACATCCAGAGAGGGTAAGGGTGCAAATCACAAGGGACATGATGCAACTGATATATTATGTACTATGTCTATTACTGGCTAACAGTCTCTGGCAGGCAACCAAGTCTCAAGGGTAATCACTCATTTTATAGACATGCCTGTGAAAAAATCAATTAGAAACCATGGTGTAGCACCTGGGACTTGAAGGTGACTGGAAATGAATTAGCATATCTTGTAGTGTTGACTATGCTCTCGTGTTTGTTTGAAACACTAATAGACACAGCAAGAACAATGTCAGTTTCCAACAGTTTCTCAATTAGCCCACTTCATGTGTACAAATGCAGTTTACAAAAATTGAGTTCAAAGTTGCGAACTTTGCGTACACAACCACAAATGATTATTGAGTTAAGCAACTTATGTACTAGTGGTTCCCAAATGTGGAAACTCTGGAAGTTAGAATGCTTCATACCACAAGTAGTTAGCAAGCAGTTTCCAAATGTGGAAACTCAGTCAATTAACTTTTCAACCACAAAAAAAGCACACAAAGCCTTACAGATACACCTATTAATAGTTGTATGATGTCATAATTAATTAACATACACCACACAACACAGTTCATAATTTTCTAAATATATTAGACTTACATATTTACAAATGTACAGATAAGTCATATCCAGCTCTATATTAAAGAGTTATAGCTATATGTTATCAAAATAAATATAACACAGGTGTCATTACTGTCACAGAACATCATATTCCTCACATTTACATCCGTTACCAGGTGGAAAGGATTTTTATTGGGCTTATCTGAAGCTGTAGACACTTCTGGGTAGTGGCTATTGTACCACCAATCTCCCACCACCTTTGATCTTCTATAGCTATCTTGCAGTGTGTTAATGAAGATATCAATGTCTGTATATACATACAATAACAATGATAATGAACATACACAAGAATGATAATTATGGTACATCATTGTCATACATGCAACTCCATTATATTAGTTGCATAAGTACATTAAAGTGTGAAAAAAGTGAAGCTAAAAATTGCATCTCATGGCATGACAGTGGTATTCGTCTTAACAGTATTGCATCTGCAAACCTCTGTGGCCATCTTGTCTGTGTTCTGTTAATATGTGGCTTGAATACCACAAGTGAAGTCGAGCCAAGCAATAATTATAGTGCTTTATAGGCACGTCCTCAGTTGTAGGATTCAACCCCCCAAAAAAACAAATTTTCTCCATAAACATGTGCACACACACACACACATATGCAAAATAGAGCAAAGCTTTATTCCTATGCTGTGAACCAGTTCAGACACCTCTGCAATACTCAGGTGCTGAGTCAGCACATTCAAATCCTCCAGGTAAAGGACTAGTGACCCACATACAAGAACAACAACAACCTTGCCTGGTGAAATGCTTACATGTGAAAGTTAAGGTATGTACACTGCTTGAAGTATCTTAGTTTACTACAGTGGTATATCCCCAGTATATGGAACAGTTAATTGTTTGTTATTTTAGTAGTTTTTCAGTACACCTGCATCACTGATGTTTTACTGATAGTTTAAAACTTAGCAAAAATAATTATGTTCCATATACTTAAGTTTACTGACACTTTACTATCAGTATAACTACAGTAAGGCATCTTAACAAATTGGTAAACTAAGAACCTTCAAGCAGTGGTAGAACTAGACTAAGTTATGAATCCAAGCTGTATGGTTCTTTGCATACTGCCAGAGGATCAAGCTGATACCTGGACTGTGTTCAGTAATTTTAGTGTCAAAATTTCTGGCTAAACAGATTTAGCCTTCTTTGTGTGATCCCAAGTATAAGCACACATTACAGTATGTGTGTGGGTATACATGCGTGCATGCACACACACAGACACAAAATTAATATGCACAAAGAAATCTCCAGTAGCTGCAGCCATTGCTGCCTAGCGAACACACCAAATATCACATCACACATGTACACTGGACACACACTTTACTCTATATAGTGCACATACACACACAGAAACCTAATAATCGAACCAATGTAAGTTGAATGAATGCACAGTAGTTCTGGATGGGAGATGTATGAATCCTATAGTGCATGCATAGAATGGTTGTTGGCAGGTCAAGTGCTGAGACTATGCTTTAGCTTTTATAAACAGTTCTAATATAACATACACAACACAGTACACATTACACACAGTGAAATTTGGCACTCTAAATGCAAGGGTGTATAGTCAAGGGTTTCTGAAGGCTCAGAAGCACCCCTTTTCCATGAACAGAATGTTTTAAAGTTAAAAGTTACATAAAACTTATAGTTCTGGAATTCTACAGTAGCTATACTTGCACACTGGTGCTGCACTGCACTACTCCTGAGGATCACATACCACTAACAACGAATTAAGCATTTCTTCAATAGGTTATTAGGTATATCATAATATAATCAATTGTGTACGTGATTCTTGGTGTAAATGGCAAAAGATTCACATAAAACTATTTACAAGGCAGCAGGTACAGAAAACTTGAGTGATCATGTGATATATGCATCAAATTAGCACAAACTTATGAATAGTTTATGTATTTACATTGTGAATGTTTGTATGTATGTGATGTCTTATTGGAGTACAAGAGTAAAGACACCTGATTTACTTTGACCATCAACAGAGAAAGGAGCAAGAATTATGTTTATATTTGGAAGAAAGTTTTGCCAACCAATAAAGTCACTCAGACGTGGAGGAAGCAGGAATACTAAACATTAAAGTTGGTTGGTTATCAGTAGCTACGTACCTGGAAGAGGAAGAATAGTTGTTCTATTTAGGCTTAGATCCTGTGTGTACATTTCAGCTAGGAAGATGCATACACACTAACTTTAATGTAACCACCTAGGGCTCAGTTTGCATATGCATTCATAGGTGCCTCCAGGAGATCACCCCAAACCTTCCAAGATAATTCACTTCAAATTTGAATCCCCATCCCCTCCCAGAAACTATTGACATGTGCATTTGGTGACAGTGGCAGCAGAGGGGAGTATAGAGAGATTGAAGCCATCAACTTTAAGGGGAGAGGGGTAGAGTACTCCAATATTACCTTGCATGACTTCATGAGTCTATGACATGATTAAATACTGGAATGATTTTTGAATTGGCAGTTATATAATTATTAAATACGTAGCTATGTATGTCTGATAGTTAAATTACTTGACAATATTTAAAACATAAAAAGTGTCACCAACTTCAATTTCAAGGTACCCACTTTTCAACAATTTCAGGCCCTCCTATAAGAGGCATGCTATGTTAAGTGTCCATTGCATACTGTTGTAATCACTAGTACAAACATAAACAAGTACGTACTACTCCAGCCTCTATATGAGTGTCAAATATTTAAGCCTAGTTTCACGCCCAGACCTAGCTACCTTCCTCCCCCAACCTTTTCACATTCCTCAGCCTCTGAGCTACACACTTTACACTAACACCACACACAGTGAGCCATAGATATACTAATTAACCCCAAGTGCTCCACTACATTATTCAATAAACTTAGTGTACTTAGAGTCTACCTGTGATGAGATGCTGTAGTTGCAATCTTCTCCTCAATTTGTCATACTGCCCTGAGGCTAAGGAAACTTGATTACCAGTTTCTCACTCAGATTTTTGAAAATTTGATGCGGGCGGGCGGTTATTATTCATTATTTTCCAAAAGCACAACACACATCCCAAACATGAAGATTTCTGCCAAGAAACAGTGAGATCTATACATTGATCACTCTTGCATTAAATAGCTAACTGAAGCCATTATGCAGAGCTGTGTTCAATTATTCTAATAGAACAGTCAATTACTCTAATACAGTGTACACTAATGACAAAATACTCTAATAGAACAGTCACTTTTGGCATTCAGATAATCAAGGTGCTCAGATAACTGAGGTTTGGATAAGTGATAATCCAGTGTACACCCAAACCCAAGTGAGGGTTATGGTGCAAATTACAAGGGACATGATACAACTTATATATTATATGCTATGTCTGTTACTGGCTAACAGTCTGTGGCAGGCAACCAAGTCTCAAGTGTAATCACTCATTTTATAGACATGCTTGTAAAAAAATCAATTAGAAGCCAAGGTGCAGCACCTGGGACTTGAAGGCAACTGAAAGTGAATTAGCATATCTTGTAGTGTTGACTATGCTCTCGTGTTTCTTTGAACACTAATAGAGCAGTCACTTGACAGTGACATGATGAGGGCTTTCAGGTTATTTGCTCACTTGCATTTAGGTAATGGCATTGTTTCATGTGTTTAAAATAGGTCATAATTGTTGAATGGCTTCATAACATTTTTGTGGTTTGGTGAAAGCAATACAATAATTTGTCTAGCATTGGTCAAATTGTTTACTGTTTTAACGTTGCTGTATGGGAAAATATAGCACAATGGGAAATACAGCTCACAAGCTACTTTAAAGTGTGCAGCCAGGTGTAGTTAAGGGTGCTCTGTACAGTATGCTTATATAGCTTCCCATGAATTTTATTTGTTCTATAACTTACAAATGGTTTTAGCAAATGTCCTGTACTTTTTTACTGGATATAAGCTAACACTAGTACACAGTTCAGTGCAAACCCAACTGCTAAATTTGCTTTAGAACATGAGTTACAGTTTTTCCCTTTATACTAGAACTAGTCCTACAGATTATGCACAAGAGCCTTGATACTTTTATGATACACTATGCTAAACAGCACAAACCATTGTGCGTTTTTATTTTTGTCTTTTAGCTTCTCAATCATCACATATTTATCTTTCGGGTTGACAGTCTCAGAAATCCTTTTTTTACTTCTATGTTATTCATCATCTGAACTTGCTATTTCAAAATGGCAAACGCTTTTCGTTGGTAAAATTACTAAAGTAGCTTGTGTGAAAATTTCATGTCTACTGGATTAAAAATGACAAAGTAGTTCTAATTTAAGTGATAGGGTGTAGAATAGCAAGATTCATGTGCTTGTTGGTATGGGATACCTAATTTACAGGTACTAAAATGCATCAACATGTCACAGACTAATTAAGTGACCATAATATTTCTTTTAGTGCAAAACAGACTATGTTTTGGGAAGCCTTGTATGAACTGTACAGAGCACCCTTAAGCAGTACTAACTACATAGCTGCAATATTTGATCTATCTTATACACTTAATAAATGCACTCTCACTTGCTAAATACAAGAACTAACCACTTGTCTATAGCATACTCAAAAATTTAATCTTGGGCTTGAAGCCAAGCCTCAACTGAAGAACAAGTATTTCGCTATTTAATATCACTCTAGCAGCTGAAATCAATGAAACCTAGCATCATCACACTCGTGTAGTGTGGATAGTGCACTGGGAAAACTTACTACCCATGCCAGCCACTACTTTTGTGCAATAAACCAGTTAAAGCACTGCCTAGCTCATGCAATATGGAAAAAATAGCTTGGAGCATGGTCTCGAGCGATGAGCCCGCACTCTTTTTCACATCGCATTTACAGTGGTGCTTTAACTAGTATAAGAAAATGCAATACTATCACAATAGGGTCAGGCTAACAAGGCCCACATGTTTTAAAAACAAGTTGATGATGTGCTACTTCTAAAAACTAGGCACTGTGTGACCAGCTTGAATTAACAAAATATAGTAATATTTATTTAGCTTTGGTGCAATGTTACATACAGAATTATTTAGAATTCATGAAATATTTTGTAGTTGTGTAATTATGTTGTTAATGCAATGATAAGGCAGTGTACTCCATTTTAAACCACTTAAGAAGTATCTTCATAATATGTTTTATAGTTTATCTATGACATTTTCTTGCACAAATTTTCCGGATGAAGCCTCAAAGCTGGTCTTAACTTTTGTTCGTGTTATATATAATCTAATCCAAAACAGCCAAGCTGTAAAAAAAGTGTGCGGCCCTCAGAAAGGCTATGGTGAAAAAAGATGTGAAATCCAAGGTGGCGGCCAAGAAATGGCTGTGATGGTAGGTTAATGGTAAAAAATTTAATAATGACAATTCAGGTAAATTTTGTGAAGCGGCACAAAAATTCACCTGAATTGTCGTTATTAAAATTTTTACCATTAACCTACCATCACAGCCATTTCTTGGCCGCCACCTTGGATTTCACATCTTTTTTCACCATAGCCTTTCTGAGGGCCGCACACTTTTTTTACAGCTTGGCTGTTTTGGATTAGATTTCATTTCTTTTTGTATTTGTATACCCCAAAGCCAGCCTATGGCCAGCTTTGGGACTTTTTAAACCTATGTTTTTTTTCTTTACTACAGGAAGAAGAAAACATGAAGTAGATGTACGTACTTTAAATATTTTATCAGTAGATGTACAATTATATATATAATACATATGTGACCGGATTTGCGAAAAGGGGCCTTCCACACATCCAATTTGCCAACTTTGACAATTGATAACTTCAGATTGGAAAAAGCTATTGCCTTGAAATTTGGGCAGTGGCGATTTCTTTGCAGCTGAACTCTCTACATGATGGTTTCTTTGTAGCTGAACTCTCTACAAGGTAGCTGATCTCTTTACAGGGAGATTTGTTTGTAGCTGAACTCTCTACAAGGTAACTTCTTCTAGCTGATCTCTCTACAGGGTGATTTGTTCATAGCTGAATTCTGCACAGGTGATTTGTTTGCAGCTGAGCTCTTTACAAAATGGTTTCTTTGTAGTTGAACTCTCTACAAAGTAACTTCTTCTAACTGATCTTTCTACAGGGTGATTTGTTTGTAGCTGAACTATCTACAAGGTAATATCTTCTAGCTGATCTCTGTACAGGGTGATTTGTTTGAAGCTGAATTCTGTACAGGTGATTTGTTTGCAGCTGAGCTCTTTACAGAATGGTTTCTTTGTAGCTGAACTCTCTACAAGGTAATTTCTTCTAGCTGATCTCTCTACAGGGAGATTTGTTTGTAGCTGAACTCTCTACAAGCTAACTTTTCTAGCTGATGTCTCTACAAGGTGGCTAGTTTGTAGCTGAACTCTCTACATGGTGGTTTCTTTGTAACTGAACTTTCTACAAGGTGACTTCTTCTATCTGATCTTTCAATAGGATGATTTGTTTGTAGCTTCACTCTCTACAAGGTAACTTCTTCTATCTGATCTCTCTACAGGGAGATTTGTTTGAAGCTGAACTTTCTAAATGATGGTTTCTTTGTAGCTGAACTCTCTACAAGGTAATGTCTTCTAGCTGATCTCTCTACAGGGAGATTTGTTTGTAGCTGAACTATCTACAAGGTAACTTCTTCTAGCTGATCTCTCTACAGGGAGATTTGTTTGTAGCTGAACTATCTACAAGGTAACTTCTTCTAGCTGATCTCTCTACAGGGAGATTTGCTTGTAGCTGAACTCTCTACAGGTGATTTGTTTGAAGCTGAACTTTCTAAATGATGGTTTCTTTGTAGCTGAACTCTCTACAAGGTAATTTCTTCTAGCTGATCTCTCTACAGGGTGATGTGTTCGTAGCTGAATTCTGTATAGGTGATTTGTTTGCAGCTGAGCTCTTTACAGAATGGTTTCTTTGTAGCTGAACTCTCTAAAAGGTAACTTCTTATAACTGATCTTTCTACAGGGCAATTTGTTTCTGGCAGAATTTTCTACAGGGTGATTTCTTTGCAGCTGAAGTTTCTACATGGTGGTTTCTTTGTAGCTGAACTCTCTACAAGGTAATTTCTTCTAGCTGATCTCTCTACAGGGAGATCTGTTTGTAGCTGAACTATCTACAAGGTAACTTCTTCTAACTGATCTTTCTACAGGGCAATTTGCTTGTGGCAGAATTTTATACAGGGTGATTTCTATACAGCTGAACTCTCTACATGGTGGTTTCTTTGTAGCTGAACTCTCTACAAAGTAATTTCTTCTAGCTGATCTCTCTACAGAGTGATTTGTTTGTAGCTGAATTCTGTACAGGTGATTTGTTTGCAGCTGAGCTGTTTACAGAATGGTTTCTTTGTAGCTGAACTCTCTACAAGGTAACTTCTTCTAACTGATCTTTCTACAGGGCAATTTGTTTGTGGCAGAAATTTTATTCAGGGTGATTTCTTTGCAGCTGAACTCTCTACTTGGTGGTTTCTTTGTAGCTGAACTATGTACAAGGTAATTTCTTCTAGCTGACCTCTCTACAGGGTGATTTGTTTGTAGCTGAATTCTGTACAGGTGATTTGTTTGCAGCTGAGCTCTTTACAAAATGGTTTCTTTGTAGCTGAACTCTCTACAAGGTAACTTCTTCTAGCTGATGTCTCTACAAGGTGACTAGTTTGTAGCTGAACTCTCTACATGGTGGTTTCTTTGTAACTGAACTTTCTACAAGGTGACTTCTTCTAGCTGATCTTTCTACAGGGTGATTTGTTTGTAGCTGAACTCTCTACAAGGTAACTTCTTCTAGCTGATCTCTCTACAGGGAGATTTGTTTGTAGCTGAACTCTCTACAGGTGATTTGTTTGAAGCTGAACTCTCTAAATGATGGTTTCTTTGTAGCTGAACTCTCTACAAGTAAACTTCTTCTAGCTGATCTCTCTACATGGTGATTTTTTTGTAGTTGAATTCTGTATAGGTGATTTGTTTGCAGCTGAGCTCTTTAAATAATGGTTTCTTTGTAGCTGAACTCTCTCAAGGTAACTTCTTCTAGCTGATGTCTTTACAGGGTCACTAGTTTGTAGCTGAATTCTCTACATGGTGGTTTCTTTGTAACTGAACTCTCTACAAGGTAACTTTTTCTAGCTCATCTTTCTACAGGGTGATTTATTTGTAGCTGAATTTTGTACAGGTGGTTTGTTTGCAGCTGAGCTCTTTAAAGAATGGTTTCTTTGTAGCTGAACTCTCTACAAGGTAACTTCTTCTAGCTGATGTCTCTACAAAGTCACTAATTTGTAGCTGAGCTCTCTACATGGTGGTTTCTTTGTAATTGAACTCTCTACAAGGTGACCTCTTCTAGCTGATCTTTCTACAGGGTGATTTGTTTGAAGCTGAACTCTCTACAAGGTAACTTCTTCTAGCTGATCTCTCTACAGGGAGATTTGTTTGTAGCTGAACTCTCTACATGATGGTTTCTTTGTAGCTGAACTCTCTACAAGGTAACTTCTTCTAGCTAATCTCTCTACAGGGAGATTTGTTTGTAGCTGAACTCTCTACATGGTGGTTTCTTTGTAGCTGAATTCTACAAGGTGATTTTTTCTAGCTGAACTATCCCTTTCCATAGTTGCATGAACTCCCTACAAGGTAACTTCTTCTAGCTGATCTCTCTACAGGGTGACTTGTGTGTAGCTGATCTCTATACAGGTTTCTTGTTTCTAGCTGATCTCTTGAATTCTCTTCAGGGTGACTGCTCTATTAGGATGACTGCTCTATTAGAGTATCTCGATCTCGCACTTGCTGCACCAAGTTGGATTTCGTGTTATAACTCCGTGGCTTTAAGTCTGATTCTTCTACACCATTGATGAGCCTTTCTAAGATGATTACTCCATCTGTACAACGATTTTCAAAGCATTACCCCAAGCGGTTTATCTGGTAGGCGTGGCAAGTAGTCGTTTTTTTATTAGCCAATCTCGATTGCGTAATTGTTACACACTGTTGGTTTTTACGTTGTATCTTCCTGTTTTTTAGCTCGATTTCTTTCAAACCACAAAAGGTTTGAGGTTCAATAGTTAACCTATTCACCCACCGATTTTCAGCTTATTCCCATACGCGGTTTACCCTGTAGGCGTGACAACATATTGGTGTTATTTTTCGTGAATAATCGCTCATAACTCTTTGCCTGTTTGTCGTATTCCAGCCAAAGTTGGTACCGAGATGCGCCTTTATACCCCCCTTCTGTGTGCCAAATTTCAAGGCAATCGGATATGGCGTTCGCGTTTTATAGCAGTTTTTGTAAGTGTGCGACAAGAAAAAGAAAAATAAGAAAAAAACGAAGAAACTGAGCCAATTTTTGAAGTCGCATATCTCGGGAACGCGAGAAGCGATTTCGCTCAAATTTGGAATGTGGAGTGCTGCAGTTGGAGGGAATGTCCACAGCAAAAATCGTCTTGTTTCATCAAGGATGCACAGAGCTACGGAGGTGCGAAAATTGCGTTTTCTTTCTTCCTGTCAATATACTCACGGGTGTTACGCGCCGGCTTCTTGGGCCGCACGACACACTACCGTGTGTCTTGATTAGTACAGGTCATGTCTCTTTTAAATCAAAGGAATTCACTATAGTATACCTGGTAACCTATAGACCAGCTACATTGTTTTTCAGCTGTTTGATGTTTGTACAGCAGATTTGGAAAGGCTTTCACAACAATATGATAAAACTAATTTCACCTGTATTTCAAACTGGCACGTTGATGATGAGCTTTCTGAATTAATTTGCTGTTGTGATAGTCAACTTATTTCAGGTTATGAAGACCGATCTAACTAGCAGGGTTGCCAAGAGAAATTAAGGGGCCCAGGGCAAAGAGTTAAGTGGGGCCCCAGGGGCAAGGAGGGTTCCACTCTCAATGCACAACTTCAGCCTAGCTGTAACTGAAGACCAAATAAAATAAAAGGTCATTACATGCTCACAATGACAATAGCTACCTCACCAACTATATCTCCATTTTATAAGTTTGTTACACTACTCCTCTGAAGAATACTATGACTGCTCTATTAGAATATCAAGGTCTAACTGCTCTATTAGAGTATATCAATTTTTTAAACAGGTATTCAAGGGGCCCCGATCAAGGGCCCCTTAGGCTGCCAGCACCATAAACCACATGAAGTCATATCAGAAGGTAACTGATACAAATTTAACATTCGTAGACAAAAGTGGGTAAATATGCTAATGCTTAGCTGCCTTATCAGACTGTCAATTACCAAGACCACAGTTTTGCTAAATGGCTGAGTTGGTAGCTATATACTGACTGTAACCAGATAAACAATGTAACACTTTGAATCAAACTACACTTTGATTAAGAATCACCTCTTATAGCCATAGTGGAAAACAATGTATAAAACAAAACTCACAATTAAACTTTTGTAACTATGGAAATGCAACCCACAATCAAACCTTTTTCTTGAAGAACTTTTGAAGAAAAAGAACCTATACTCTCCTGTTAACAGAGTTGAACAATAGGTATAGTTACATAGACATAATTTGTGCTGATAGTGATGTATAGTTCCTGGAATAAGTCTGCTTTTGATACACATTAAGGATTTAGGCTAAGCACTAACTTAAAAAGGAAGCCCCCCCCCCCCTAAATCCGCCCCTGCAGTATCTATGCCTTAGTTAACGTTAGACCACCATTTAGATATTCAACTTGTACACATGTTTGTATCTGTGTGTTTAGTTTTTGTACATGTTAGCTACGTAGCTATACTGTATTTGTATATTTTGTACTGCTCTGGCAAGGGAGAATGGCAGTCATTGACTACCAGAGGGTAAATCATAAATCAATCAATCAGCAGAGACATTTGAATGTCCCTTGATGACCTGTGAGTGATCAACAACCTCAATAACAATCAATCAACTTTGACACCTACAATTTGATCAGTCTGATAGGATGAGACGAGGTCACTCCTTCATGAGCCTTGATTATGACCTTTACCAGATCACATGATCCTTCATGACATCATCAGGTATGAGATCATCATCACATGATTCCTCAAAACCAGTGATATCATCAGGGAATGGTTTACCCACAGCCACAGTGAGGTCTATCAGTTGTTGATCCCCTGTTACTTTATTGTACACCTCCCAGTCCACCATCAGCTCTGTATATGAAAATAAACATTTTAAAAATACCAGCAGTCAGATTTAACTGCATCTAAAAATACAAATATAAGCACTACCAAAAATATGGTGACCAGTGTGCATGTAGGAGAGACCCTACAAGGATAAGTGTAGCTTGTGCTCACTCCGTTTATACTAAACTAACTCACCACATGGACTGGTGTTGTTTAATTTCACACTTCTCTTAGCAGATCCACTATCAGCTGGGTGAGAACCAAACCTGAACAACACACACACTAATAGCCACACTTTGATGTAACACATAGTGGATACATCAATATACCATACAGTCTGGTTGTTAGGCACATAAAGTTCAAGAAAATTAAAATGTACTTGTTAAGAGTATGTGCTTACTTGTTGTGATTATGATTCACTCTCTTGGGGATCATGTGATTTGTAGTCACAATGTCTACCAATATTTGGAGTAGTCTGGTTACTGTGTAAATCATTTGTATGGAGCATACTTACGCAGTGACGGATACAGGGGGGTTGCAATGGTTTCAGCTGAAACCCCCTCTGAAAATAGCTCGTGCCCCAAATTTATTGACGAGTCATCGTGCCAGTGATAAAATCTCCACGTGTGTTATAGAAGGATTCTCTACTGGCGAAAATCTTCATAGTTTAGATTTTGAAATCACAACTGTAACGTTCTACAGCAGGTTGTGACCTTTTTTTTGGTCTTCGACTTACAGTTAGGCTGAAGTTGAGTGGAATCTGAAACCTCCTCTGAAAATTTCTAGATCCGCCACTGCTACGGTAGACCATTTTGCTTAGTAAGTATAGTCGTGCTATGTGAAATTTTACACCTTGCAACATTGGAGTACCTCTACAAGTCTTATAGTAGCTATCTTGTATAGCACATCTTGTCTTGGAACTTTGTGTTTGTCCACATGTGTTTTCTTTCAACCATGACTAAGTATGAGAAATGGGTAAGCACTTAACAAACAACACAAGCTTAACATATGCGTACGCTTAACAACCAGACTCTATGGTGTTCTACAAATTTACGTATTTAATCTAATCATTTAATTTAATTTAATCAGACTCAATCTACAAATTTACGAAGTCCTCATTATTACAAGCAGCACACAGAACAATTTGGGATTTTCAACTAGAGTAGGGACCATAGCACATCGATGAAAAGTACTGAAACAAGTTGGAGTACAGTGCACGCTATTAAATCACAGTAAAACAATAAGAAGTGTTATATCCCTACTGTGCATGGTCCCTACTCTAGTTGAAAATTCCAAATTTTTCCATGTACTTGTTTGTTAACTTTTTTTTTGTAAATAATTATTATGACTGGTGAACCCACGCATACCACATCTGAATGGAGCCGTGCACCCCAGCTATGTTAATTATCGTCTGAAAAGTGAGGTATCTATTACGCTTCGTTGTCAGCTATGTTCAACCCATTACACAGCATTTTGGATTAAGAACAGCACCTTTGCATCCATACACTGGTGCAGCGCCCCAGTTATTTTAATTATTGTCTGAAAAGTGCAGTATCCATTATGCTTCATTGTCTACTATGTTCAACCTGTTACACAGCAATACGAATCAAGAACTGATCGAAAAGCTCCTCTGCAATCAAAACAGCCACTACGAAAAATACGGGCGATTTCCGTTACAAAGGGAAGCCATCACATGTTACCACCAAATCGACACTTTTCGCTGTCAGCAAAGATGAACGGGACACAAAGGAGGACACTGATTAAGCTGGGTAGACTGGAACAATGTTAGAAAAGTTTCTTGTTTAGGGAAACAAATAACAGCATTAAGCATTAAACCTATATAGAACCTTATGGTTACCATGTCAACACTATATGTTTCACCAATTTGGCTGCCTCACAAACAACACACAAGCAACATTATATTTTTTACTAAAATTGTATACCAGTTGATCAGGGGGGACCACTTCTTGTAGAGTAAACTTGATGGCTACTTCTGTGTCATTCCTGAAGTGTCTTGGAGCAACCATTAGTGATCAGACCATAGTTCAGTGACGGTAAGTCACTTGTCAATGAGGGAGCCTACAAGGAACACATATTCACTGATCACTATACTACCACACATAACACTGACTATCCAGTCACACAGACAATTGAATCCACAAAACAATAGGCATCAGGATGACTAATGGTTAAGGTTAATAGCTGTAACTACAATAACTTTTAGCAAGGAAATAATGTGGCTACCATGTGAAAACAGCTACTATCTGAGGGTGGCAACTATGATCTTGTGTGTAGGAGCCCACAGCATCCTTCAAGACTGTTATCCACATGGCTCCTTTCAAAATCACTATTTCATGGCTTAGTCTCTCCTTCAAACTTGTGTTATCAACAATTGCACCAACATATTCAGATACAAGTCAGAGCTCTAATCCAACAGAAGTTACCATAATAATTCAAGGCTGCACTATAGCTATTATCTATTATCTGGGGCAACTATTATATGTGAGCCACAGCTATTCTGGTAAAATGTGGTATCATCATCTTAAGATTCTCAGAACAGTTTCATACAGTACACATAAACACTGTATCTGTATTCAGTGGCTAGCACAGAATCAACACATAAATACTCTAATAGAACAGTCACATTAGAAGAAGTACTCACTTTAGCACTAGCTCTAACACACATCACCAGGGGTAGACTACGATGTGTGATAGTACAGTTGAGATCTACTGATACGGCACCAGCCACAAGTGGCCTAATCAACACCTCACAATAGCCAACACCACTGGACACTATACAAGTGATGAATAGAACTTTCTATACACTGGAACCATATAAGAGAAATACACCTTGATATGTGAGCTACAGTGTAGAGCTATGAAAATGGACAAAATACCATAACCGGTTACTGGGCAAATCATAACTTCCGGTTATCCGGTTAACTCAACTTAATCTAATTTTATGCTGGGCTTATGTAGTTTTGTAAGCTAACTGCACCTTAAAATGTATAGAATAATTTATCAGATTGTATTTGTAGTGGCCAAAGTAATAGACAACAACTAAGGCTGAACCCCACAACAAGTGTGATTATCAATGTTGAAGAATGAAGATTACCCAAACACCACATTGTTGACCGAAATATTAGAAATCAGTTATATGATCACTGAATTTATAAAAATTACTAGTCGATTAATCAGCTAATCATAATTAAGTGTATAAGTTATGCTGACCATAATTAGAACAGCACACGCACGCACGCGCACACACAGACACACAAACACACACTACAAACATACAAACTCATACACTACACACACACAGACACACACTACAAACACTCACACTACAAACACACACACACACGCACACACACACACTACAAACACACACACGCACACGCACATGTACTACAAACACACACACACACACTACACACACACACTACACACACACACACACACGCACTACCAACACACATACACGTACACACACACTACAAATACACACACACACACACTACACACATGCACACACTACAAACACACACGCGCGCACTACAAACACACACAGACACACTACAAACACACAGACACACTACAAACACACACACAAACACACAGACTCATACACTACAGCACACACACACACACACACTACAAACACACACGTGCACACACTACAGCGCGCGCACACACACACACACACACACACACACACACACACACACACACACACACTGCAGTACAAATACACACACTAACATGGTGTTGCTGTATCTGTCTGGTCATTCCTAGTGACATTTGGTAGTTTAGAGTGTCCCTTCTCATGATGTAACAAGCTGCTACTCTTAGAATAAGACTTGTGGCTGGTGGTAGCTGTCACGTGCCTCATCTGGTGACTCTGCTCTCCCAACATGCAATGGTCTTGTGGTGGTCCTGTAAGAAAGTGTGGTGAGTTCTTACCATGTGAAATACATGAAATAAACCACAAAAAATTACAGGCTGACAACATGTCAATATACAAACTGTTTACACAAACAATACATAAACAGTCTCAATGTATACTAACACATGAGGTGTTCTGTCTACACAATTGTGTAGGAAGAAATAAAGAACACTAAAGACTTAATAGTAACTCAAATACCACCATATAACCTGTTTGATGTTCTATTAGAGTATATTCATCCTTATAGCAGTTAGTGGTCATGACTGGTCCAATAGGTAATAGTGTGGTATGGTGTCAAATCAATGACAATAATCCACTCTGATGTTATACAACAACATAATAATATCAATTCTTTAAGTTATTCTAATAGAACAGTCAATCAGTCAACTACTCTAATAGAGTAGTTATCAATGTACAACTCAACAAGTTTAATAAATTCAAGTGCAGTGTTACACCACATATGATATCAACACCACACAATGAGGTGATAACTTACCGAACTAGATTTCTGTACTTTCTTGCCACTAGCAATATCTGGAATGTGAAACAACATCATGAGATGAACATTGTACTGAGACCTGCTCACTGTGTACAAAGCCAACTATACCAACTTAAGTTTCAGCAACACTACTGTATCTCAGGTTATCTTCAAATGGTTTTTTGTTTGGATTATTTTGAAGAGGCTCTTCTTTCAAAAATAAATTATCTCCTGCTTGTAAATAAATTGCCACAATTAAAGTTCACATGACTGGCATGAACATATAATCGCTCCATGCTCGTGTTATAGCACAGTATTAGTGGTTTAGCAGTATCATTGAACAGATGATCACAGACCTGCCATTGTTGAGAAATGACATGTGATCAAGCCAGTGGCCGATTAGAATTTGCTCCACTAGAGACTTCCCCAGACTTTCTCCAGTACATAGGGACAGGGAATAATTTTCTGTTGGCAAGATATCATGCATTTGTGACACGAATTTCCATTTGTTTTCAAAATGTACACTCTTAAAAATAAAACTTCAAAATTCGGATATTGCCTCTTGTGCAAAATTTTCAGCTTTGAAAATAACCCACTATACGGCAATTTGTCAATCAACTAATATTGACGCTGGCTTCAGAACTGACCCTAATCATTACATAATGAGACAACAGTCAGTTACTAACCTAATGTTCCATATCTCTTCTTCTTGCCCATATCAGGAATAAGATTGTGATGATCTGTGTAACACAACTATTATGATCAGAATACTACCATATATGGGTACAATCTGATATGTGCTTACAGTACAAGGTTCAATTAGTAGTGCCTGAAATTACTTTTTTGAAATGTTCTGACAAAGTGTCTGAACAAACCCAAAACTGTTCAGACATTCTTATATTTGGTCTGACATAATCAGTTGAGTTCAAATACAAGTAATAAAAAAAAATAAAATATACAGTTGAGTTGCGTTTGGAAACAGAGTAAAGTTAAAACAGTAAACCACATACACAAATGAAAAAAATTGTAAAAATGATATATAATTACAATACCCAATCATCCCAGTCTTCAAGCAGAAACTTCTCTTGTTGAAGTTCATCATCCTCTTCTTCATCACCATAATATTCAACCTCTTCAGCATCGTTATCATCATCGACAACCACCACATCACGTGTTGAAATCATTGCTGATGCACTAGATAAATGACAATCTGATGTTGCTTCTTTATGTTCAGAGCTGCAGCGCTTTTTGTAATGTTTACGTGGGCCATGAGAGGGTCTTCTTTGCTTAGCACTGCACCACAAATCTATCGCAGAATCTGGTTTGAAGTCCCGAAGTGGAGATTTATCAATATTTAAAGCTACTAGGTTGCTCAAACTACTTTGGGCAAGGGAACTCCTCTTGTTGGTTTTGATAAGGTTTACTTGAGAAAACGCTCTTTCCAGCTTACCGTTAGAAGCTGGCAAAGTAAACAAAATTTTTGCTAAAAGAAGTGCGTTCTGCCATTCTGAAGAATTGGGGCAATTAAACAATCGCCACCATGCTGATTTGTAGTCCATGGTTGGAAGTGAAATAAACTGAATGGCATACTCAATCATTGACTTGAATTCTTCTCGAATTTCACTGATATCAGCACCTGCAATTTCTAATGGTACTTTGAAGTGCTTGGCCAACCTGTCAACAGCATCCAAGGAGTTTGACTGAGAACCATCATTGTTGTCATCAGCATCCCCATCAGCATCTTCAACATCGACAACATCATTTTGCTCATCTTGTAGTAGTTTTTTCCATCCTTGAGTAGCCATCACGACTATCACATCTCGGAATAACTGCATGTCAGACCATTGTAAACGTGTACGTAACTTATTTACTACAAAGTGACAAAATTCCATGTAGTGACTTTCAAATTAAGATTTTGCTTCAACAAATCTTTTCAATTCTTGCCCTTGGTACAGGTGTTTCCCATCTTCACAAGCAACCTTATTAACAATTGTAGAGTAAACTTCCATTTGGATATTGGATTTTTCTTAAGTTTGTCTATTTCTTTCACAGTTTTAAGTAGGTATGTAAGTGCGCTAACTATATCTAGCTCATCAGCTTGCATGCTTTTAGAAAATATTGAACATGGTGTTAAGATGTCAACAAATACGGCACATCCCAATAAATATTTCGCATCGGTCCATTTTTTTAAATAGCCAATGAACTTGCTGCGATCCACAGACTTGACTGATGAGTCTTCAGACAAAGTACAAAGGTGAGCAGTATATGCTCCAAATTTGTCTATAACCCTTTTCATAGCACTAACTTTATGGCACACCCATCGAGTGCCACAAGCTCGAATTGGCCTGGTTCCTCCCTGATCATCAAATAGGTAAACTTCTTTAAGATCAGAAACAATATTAGCCAATTCTCTACACTTTTTTGGAGATTTTTGGTATAGGTAATACAAACGCAGAAGCGTATCATCTACAGCCTTAAAGCAAGGGGTACCTGAAAGGGCATCACTGATAGCTAGTTCGGTTCTATGTGCTAGGCACCACATCCACACAACCCAGGGGAGTTTTCCCTGAACCAATCCACGCAAACCATTAGCAGCAATGTTGGAAGATGCTCCATCAGTAGCAATTCCCACCAAACCACTGCACATTTCTTGTGTGACACATGATATACCTAACAACTGAAGCCCTTGCTGAAGAGACTCAAAGAGACCTTCAGCATTTGTGTGAAGTGGTGTATGCATCGACAGGTAAGTCATTCTGGTATGTACAGTGTGGTCATTACTGTTTACATCACACCACATAACAAATACCATTTCATTTTCTGAATTTGATGCATCAGTAGACCCATCCATTAGGAGTGAAAAGAAAGATGAGCTCTGAACTGCTGACTGTACAGATAGCAGTTTTGATTCAGCTATATACTGTACAAATTCCTTTGCTGAATTTCCATTTAAGTATGAGGTTCCTAGGTTTACACCGTGTCTTATCTGCAACTCACATAATTTGGGGTACTTCTGGTAGGCGATGTGCTCAGTTGCCACAAAATACGCAATGTCAAACTTCAGTTTTAATTTTTGCCGTTCTTCCTCAGAAATCATACTTAGTGACTGTACAATTGGCATCAATGTAGTAGTATCTCTCCCTCTGCTTTGGGCTTCCTCCAACTGTAGAAGTCTCATGGCATGAAGGTGTTGATCTGATTTAGCATGATCAACTACATTGGTGGTCCGCACGCTCTCTGCTCCTTCAATCCACTTTCCACTGAAATTCTTTTTACAAACAATTCTTTCTTTGTACTTCTCATACTTTACATTTTAGCTTCTCCACAACTTTTTCACCATTTTCCCAAGATGTATCTGAATCTAGCCAGGCTAAAGTCTTGTACTCACGGTCATAGTCCATAAGCCATTTTCGAAAGGTGCCAAACTTTACTTTTCGACGCTTTGTGGAAGAGCTGCTGTCACCATCAGAGCTAGTAGTGCAAGTTCTCTTAGACATTGATGTACAGTTATCCAATACCTGAAATACGTACCAACAACAGCGCATAACCCAGGTAGTCACGAATAGTTACACGTGCTTTTGCTCGCCAAACTGCTTTCTGGGCCCATAAATTAGTATACTGCTTTCAAAGTTCTTCTACTGACTAGCTACCAAAGTCCGGAAAGCACTATGCGTATATGAGGTACACTAGACTTCCTCGCCCCAGCACCCAATGAAGCAGTTTGGCGAGTATAAGTTACCAAACTTACTGAATATCGCTCGGCTCAAAAACTACAGTATACGTATACAGTAACGTATATACTAAAGTGAAACAACTGCTTTGCCACGAGGAGAAATTTTTCGTTCGTAAAATTGGCACATGCTCACGTGTGCACACTTTTTTATTTGTCGATCAGTCGGACTGGTGCTAGCAAAGAAGACTTGTTCTCCCATTAGTTTCGTCGCTGGATCTCGCTAATTGAAGGGCGTGGCACTTGTTTCGTTCACGAGTATTCATCCCGTTTCGTTTGGGATGAATACTCAAGAATGAAATGGGTGCCACGCCCTTTTTAAAATCACTCGCACCCGCACGAGACGACGTTGCATTTGAGCGGTATTGTGATTAGTACTGTAAATTAAATACTATACTTGTTGGCAGTGTTCTTATCGCCTTTAATACTGGCTCGGACGTTATGTCCGTACAAAATGATACTTGTTCAGACAAATACTAATAATGGTCAGAAATTGTCCGATGTCCGACCGTAATTTCAGGCTCTGAATTAGGGATCATAGAAATAACAAGTAGTGAAACAAGTGAGGTCACCTACACCTACAGATACACAACCTACTCCATGACCAAATAAGGTATATCTGTAGGTACAGGGAACATCAACTTGTATCACTACTTTTTTCTATGATCCCTAATTTGACTTAAAATTCCAAAAAAAAATATCTTTGAACAACTAGTTAAAATGAGATTTAAAAAGAACTGCTGAACTGCTGGCAAATTACAATATTTAGTCTTCCAGTTCACCTGTAACTTAATCTGCAATACTTTTGTCACCTTGATCTATTATGATAATTACATTAGAGATTAATAACTACATGTGTAAAGTACATGCAAGCTAGGAGGGTATGGGGGCATGCTCCCCCAGGAAATTTCACAAAAATAGATGCTTTGAAATGGAATCCAGAGGCTTTTTTGCCATGCAAAGTATCTTGCTCCTTTCTTTTTTTAATATTAAGACAGCATAGACCAAGCAGTATAATTAGAGCAATGTTATATATTCTACTGACTGTTCTATTAGAGTATCACACTGACTGCTCAATTAGAGTATTTCAATCTTTTTACAAATTCAAGTAGCTGAAAATTGGCATTGGTTAATCACAGTAGCTCCTTGAACTACTATTCCTCTCACTGGTTTACTCCTTCCTACACATCCCAACCGCTGCACACAGATCTAAGTAGATAGCACCTTCAAAATACCCAACAGTATGCCACACCGTTGACGTGGGCGAGATGTGGGTGCAGCAGGAGTAATGGCAAAACTGGAGATGCCGTCTTACCAGCTTACGTTGTTCTGCTTAGATCATGCGTGCTATATTGTGATATAGTTTCTAGCTATTGCATTGTGATATAAAAAATATGTCTTATGTCGGCTATATCACCCAGCACTATTATGTGGCCACCTCAGCAAAAGCCTGCTTAGTTTTCACAACCATATGTTTTGGTAATAACAAAATTTACAACAAATGATGAAACTACACATGCTACAAAGAAAAACATACGTTGGCAAGTTTTAATCAAGCCATTACTCAAGGGAAGCTAGTCTCAAACCAATTAATTCTATATACCACCTTGTTTGCCTGTTCATGGGGAATTTGAATATCCTCGTTTTGTTTTATTAGCCCCAACAGTGCGCATGCCACATGTGCTTCCTTATGATGCAGCAAAATAGATGTTACTTCTTTATATAAAAATGTTTATTGTAAGTGACTACAGTGATGAAACTATATTGATTCATTTGCCAATTCATGGTGAACATTGTAAGCTAAATCCCAACTCTGTAGACTAATGCAAACAAAAGTTAAGGCAGCAAATTTAAATGCTTACAGTTTATTTTCATTGTAGTTGCTGTATATTTAGATTCTTTGCTCTTCTTACCATCCAGTGCTATAATTCCAAAACTGCTAACCATAATTTAAAGCTGAGAAAATAAAATGAAATTTGGAAGTTGGGTGGACCAGGCAGAATCCACTGAGATGGTCACATATATTCATACGAAAGTTTCACACACACAATCACAAACACAAAGATGATAAGTACACACCTTAGAGAAGTCCCTCTTGACCACACTACTCTTATTAGTGCTCTCCTCCACCTCATCACTGTCATCATCATCATCCAGTAGGGTAGGACTAGTAATGTCCAATGACCTCCTGGTGTTCAACTCATCTGTCTTCTTATCTGTCACTGGGTACTCTTACTCCTTAAAACTGTGGTATGAGCTAGTGGAGATGAGAGGTGTATCATAACAGAGAACTAGCTAACACACAATACACGACGGACACCGCACTGGTATATTTTTAACATACAACTTCAGAGTTGTAGTTATCTGATCACTAGAGGCTTGCATAACTACAGGGTTGTCCACTGTAGATGGAGGATACTTACTGATCTTATCATACGTATGTATTACTAAACACATGGATTAACTGTCATCTACGGATGACTATAAACAAAGAACTGTAACTTAGTTAAACAAGGTGTGAAATGGTACCTACATAGGGTAATTTAACTTACTAGACCAAAATTTTCATAAACTACTCTAAATAAAAACTATGCAAATCTTAAAAATGGTTAATATCTACACAACACAATTCACCATTCAATAGCACATCACGCCATGTTATGGCTAAATTTGTTCTTTATATGGCTGCTACTGTAAGTAATGGCATCAGGTACTGTGATATGCAGAACCTGAGGATAAATCCTGGGACACACACACACGCGTGCGCACACACACACACGCGTGCGCGCACACACACGCACGTGCACACACACACACACACGTGCGCACACACACACACACGTGCGCACACACACACACACGTGCACACACACACACACACACGTGCGCACACACACACACACGTGCGCACACACACACACACGCGTGCGCGCGCACACACACACATGCACACACACATACTACACACACGCGCACATATACATACTGTGTGTAGTGTGTGTGTGTGCGTGCGCACACACACACACATGCACACACATACTACACCCACACACACACACACACACAAACACTACAGTACAAATACACACACACGCGCACACGCACACACTACACACACACATACTACACCCACACACACACACACAAACACACACACATACTACACCCACACACACACAAACACACACACATACTACACCCACACACACACACTACAGTACAAATACACACACACGCGCACACACACACATACTACACTAGTGGTGTGCGATATAGGATATTTTCCTATCACGATTATTACACACAATTATCACGATATGATATATATCACGATAATTATACAAACTCATCACTCAGCTTGTGTACTTACACTGATGACACTTGTAGCACTAATGTACTAGAAGTACAACACAACATGGTACGTACATCACTAGCATACAACATTACATTACTGACAAGCTCTTTTATCAAAAAATATTACAGTGTACAATGACATCTTGTGTACATTTTTCTCTAATTATAGCTAAAATCTATACTTCAGCTTATATCACGATATAAAGATTCAATAACATATCACGATATAAAAAAAATTATCACGATATTTGGGATGCATGTCAATTACTGGAAAGCTTATGACGGAAGTTAAAAAAACATCACTTAGTGACGGGGGGCAAATGCCTCCCCTTGCCCCCCCCCTTGGCTACGCCACTGATATCGTCCTCGTGACAGATACCACAAGTCCGACCTAGACCTCACATGTGCTGTTTACAGTAGATAGTCTCAATGTGGAGATCACACACACACACACACACACACACACAGACACACACACACACACACACACACACACACACACACACACACACACACACACACTGTAGTACAAATACACACACTAACATGGTGTTGCTACATCTGTCTGGTCATTCCTAGTGACATTTAGTAGTTTAGAGTGTCTTTTTCGTAACAAGTTGCTATTCTTAGGATAAGACTTGTAGCTGGTGGTGGCTATCATGTGCCTCGTCTGGTGACTCTGTTCTCCCAACATGTAATGGTCTAGACTTGTGGCTGGTGGTGGCTATCGTGTGCCTCATCTGGTGACTCTGTTCTCCCAACATGTAATGGTCTAGCCTTGTGGTGGTCCTGTAAGAAAGTGTGGTGAGATGTTACTATGTGAAATACATGATAACAATTACAGGCTGACAATAAGTCAATATACCTGTACATATAAAAAGTTCACACATCACACACACAATACACAAACAGTCACAATAAATTGTGTATCTGTACACATAGGGTGTTCTGTTGACGGAACTGCATAGGAAGAAATAAAGAATATAGTATTGATGATCTGACTGAAAACCTCCTAACAATATGTGGAACTATTATTAGAGAGGATTATAATGGACAATCATTGAACATTTACCAGACAACTAACTCAAATACCATCCTATTACCTATTGGACTAACCAATGATGACTGACTGTTCTATTAGAGTATATTCATGCATTTGCAGAATGGTCTGATGTCAATGTAGTGACAAGCAGTTCATAATCCACTTTGATGTTATACAACAACATAAATATATACCATGATCACATGAAACTTCAAAGGTGCCGCTGGTTGTATATAGGGAATATACACTTCAGGTGAGTATCAAGACACACGGTAGTGTGTCGTGCGGCCCAAGAAGCCGGCGCGTAACACCCGTGAGTATATTGACAGGAAGAAAGAAAACGCAATTTTCGCACCTCCGTAGCTCTGTGCTTCCTTGATGAAACAAGACGATTTTTGCTGTGGACATGCCCCCCAACTGCAGCACTCCACATTCCAAATTTGAGCGAAATCGCTTCGCGCATTCCCGAGATATGCGACTTCAAAAATTGGCTTGGTTTCTTCATTTTTTTTCTTCTTCTTCTTATTTTTCTTTTACTTGTCGCACACTTACAAAAACTGCTATAAAACTCGCACGCCATATCCGATTGCCTTGAAATTTGGCACACAGAAGGGGGGTATAAAGGCGCATCTCGGTACCAACTTTGGCTGGAATACGATAAACAGGCAAAGAGTTATGAGCGATTATTCACGAAAAATAACACCAATATGTTGTCACGCCTACAGGGTAAACCGCGTATGGGAAGAAGCTGAAAATCGGTGGGTGAATAGGTTAACTATTGAACCTCAAACCTTTTGTGGTTTGAAAGAAATCGAGCTAAAAACCAGGAAGATACAACGAAAAAACCAACAGTGTGTAACAATTACGCAATCGAGATTAGCTAATAAAAAAAACGACTGCTTGCCACGCCTACCAAATAAACCGCTTGGGGTAATGCTT
Organism: Dysidea avara; assembly: GCF_963678975.1. Taxonomy (NCBI): domain Eukaryota; kingdom Metazoa; phylum Porifera; class Demospongiae; order Dictyoceratida; family Dysideidae; genus Dysidea; species Dysidea avara. Next base: position 26,691 of record NC_089273.1, read on the forward strand.
TGAAAATCGTTGCACAGATGGAGTAATCATCTTAGAAAGGCTCATCAATGGTGTAGAAGAATCAGACTTAAAGCCACGGAGTTATAACACGAAATCCAACTTGGTGCAGCAAGTGCGAGATCGAGATACTCTAATAGAGCAGTCATTCTAATAGAGCAGTCACTCTGAAGAGAATTAAAGAGATCAGCTAGAAATAAGAAACCTGTATAGAGATCAGCTACACACAAGTCACCCTGTAGAGAGATCAGCTAGAAGACGTTACCTTGTATGGAGTTCATGCAACTATGGAAAGAGATAGTTCAGCTAGAAAAAATTACCTTGTAGAGTTCAGCTACAAAGAAACCACCATGTAGAGAGTTCAGCTACAAACAAATCGCCCTGTGGAGAGATCAATAGAAGAAGTTACCTTGCAGAGAGTTCAGCTACAAAGAAACCATCATGTAGAGAGTTCAGCTACAAACAAAACTCCCTGTAGAGAGATCAGCTAGAAGAAGTTACCTTGTAGAGAGTTCAGCTTAAAACAAATCACACTGTAGAAAGATCAGCTAGAAGAGGTCACCTTGTAGAGAGTTCAGTTACAAAAAAACCATCATGTAGAGAGCTCAGCTACAAACTAGTGACCTTGTAGAGACATCAGCTAGAAGAAGTTACCTTGTAGAGAGTTCAGCTACAAAGAAACCATTCTTTAAACAGCTCAGCTGCAAACAAACCACCTGTACAAAATTCAGCTACAAATAAATCACCCTGTAGAAAGATGAGCAAGAAAAAGTTACCTTGTAGAGAGTTCAGTTACAAAGAAACCACCATGTAGAGAATTCAGCTACAAACAAGTGACCCTGTAAAGACATCAGCTAGAAGAAGTTACCTTGAGAGAGTTCAGCTACAAAGAAACCATCATGTAGAGAGTTCAGCTACAAACAAATCTCCCTGTAGAGAGATCAGCTAGAAGAAGTTACCTTGTAGAGAGTTCAGCTTCAAACAAATCACCCTGTAGAAAGATCAGCTAGAAGAGGTCACCTTGTAGAGAGTTCAGTTACAAAAAAACCATCATGTAGAGAGCTCAGCTACATAGTGACCTTGTAGAGACATCAGCTAGAAGAAGTTACCTTGAGAGAGTTCAGCTACAAAGAAACCATCATGTAGAGAGTTAGAGAGATCAGCTAGAAGAAGTTACCTTGTAGAGAGTTCAGCTTCAAACAAATCACCCTGTAGAAAGATGAGCTAGAAAAAGTTACCTTGTAGAGAGTTCAGTTACAAAGAAACCACCATGTAGAGAATTCAGCTACAAACTAGTGACCCTGTAAAGACATCAGCTAGAAGAAGTTACCTTGAGAGAGTTCAGCTACAAAGAAACCATCATGTAGAGAGTTCAGCTACAAACAAATCTCCCTGTAGAGAGATCAGCTAGAAGAAGTTACCTTGTAGAGAGTTCAGCTTCAAACAAATCACCCTGTAGAAAGATCACCTAGAAGAGGTCACCTTGTAGAGAGTTCAGTTACAAAAAAACCATCATGTAGAGAGCTCAGCTACATAGTGACCTTGTAGAGACATCAGCTAGAAGAAGTTACCTTGAGAGAGTTCAGCTACAAAGAAACCATCATGTAGAGAGTTAGAGAGATCAGCTAGAAGAAGTTACCTTGTAGAGAGTTCAGCTTCAAACAAATCACCCTGTAGAAAGATGAGCTAGAAAAAGTTACCTTGTAGAGAGTTCAGTTACAAAGAAACCACCATGTAGAGAATTCAGCTACAAACTAGTGACCCTGTAAAGACATCAGCTAGAAGAAGTTACCTTGAGAGAGTTCAGCTACAAAGAAACCATCATGTAGAGAGTTCAGCTACAAACGAATCTACCTGTAGAGAGATCAGCTAGAAGAAGTTACCTTGTAGAGAGCTCAGCTTCAAACAAATCACCCTGTAGAAAGATCAGCTAGAAGAGGTCACCTTGTAGAGAGTTCAGTTACAAAAAAACCACCATGTAGAGAGTTCAGCTACAAACTAGTGACATTGTAGAGACATCAGCTAGAAGAAGTTACCTTGTAGAGAGTTCAGCTACAAAGAAACCATTCTTTAAAGAGCTCAGCTGTAAACAAACCACCTGTACAGAATTCAGCTACAAATAAATCACCCTGTAGAAAGATGAGCTAGAAAAAGTTACCTTGTAGAGAGTTCAGCTATAAAGAAACCATTATTTAAAGAGCTCAGCTGCAAACAAATCACCTATACAGAATTCAGCTACAAACAAATCACCATGTAGACAGATCAGCTAGAAGTTAACTTGTAGAGAGTTCAGCTACAAAGAAACCATCATTTAGAGAGTTCAGCTTCAAACAAATCACCTGTAGAGAGTTCAGCTACAAACAAATCTCCCTGTAGAGAGATCAGCTAGAAGAAATTACCTTGTAGAGAGTTCAGCTACAAAGAAAACACCATGTAGAGAGTTCAGCTGCACAGAAATCACCCTGTAGAAAATTCTGCCAGAAACAAATTGCCCCGTAGAAAGATCAGTTAGAAGAAGTTACCTTGTAGAGAGTTCAGCTACAAAGAAACCATTCTGTAAAGAGCTCTGCTGCAAACAAATCACCTGTACAGAATTCAGCTACAAACAAATCACCCTGCAGAGAGATCAGCTAGAAGAAGTTAACTTGTAGAGAGTTCAGCTACAAAGAAACCATCATTTAGAAAGTTCAGTTACAAACAAATCTCCCTGTAGAGAGATCAGCTAGAAGAAGTTACCTTGTAGAGAGTGAAGCTACAAACAAATCACCCTGTAGAGAGATCAGCTAGAAGAAATTACGTTGTAGAGAGTTCAGCTACAAAGAAACCATCATGTAGAGAGTTTAGCTGCAAAGAAATCACCCTGTAGAAAATTCTGCTAGAAACAAATTGCCTTGTAGAAAGATCAGTTAGAAGAAGTTACCTTTTAGAGAGTTCAGCTACAAAGAAACCACCTGTACAGAATTCAGCTACAAACAAATCACCTGTACAGAATTCAGCTACAAACAAATCACCTGTAGAGAGTTCAGCTACAAACAAACCTCCCTGTAGAGAGATCAGCTAGAAGAAGTTACCTTGTAGATAGTTCAGCTACAAACAAATCACCCTGTAGAAAGATCAGTTAGAAGAAATTACTTTGTAGAGAGTTCAACTACAAAGAAACAATTCTGTAAAGAGCTCAGCTGCAAACATATCACCTGTAAAGAATTCAGCTACAAACAAATCACCCTGTAGAGAGATCAGCTAGAAGAAATTACCTTGTAGATAGTTCAGCTACAAACAAATCACCCTGTAGAAAGATCAGCTAGAAGAGGTCACCTTGTAGAGAGTTCAGTTACAAAAAAACCATCATGTAGAGAGCTCAGGTACAAACTAGTGACCTTGTAGAGACATCAGCTAGAAGAAGTTACCTTGTAGAGAGTTCAGTTACAAAGAAACCATTCTTTAAAGAGCTCAGCTGCAAACAAACCACCTGTACAGAATTCAGCTACAAATAAATCACCCTGTAGAAAGATGAGCAAGAAAAAGTTACCTTGTAGAGAGTTCAGTTACAAAGAAACCACCATGTAGAGAATTCAGCTACAAACTAGTGACCCTGTAAAGACATCAGCTAGAAGAAGTTACCTTGAGAGAGTTCAGCTACAAAGAAACCATCATGTAGAGAGTTCAGCTACAAACAAATCTCCCTGTAGAGAGATCAGCTAGAAGAAGTTACCTTGTAGAGAGTTCAGCTTCAAACAAATCACCCTGTAGAAAGATCACCTAGAAGAGGTCACCTTGTAGAGAGTTCAGTTACAAAAAAACCATCATGTAGAGAGCTCAGCTACATAGTGACCTTGTAGAGACATCAGCTAGAAGAAGTTACCTTGAGAGAGTTCAGCTACAAAGAAACCATCATGTAGAGAGTTAGAGAGATCAGCTAGAAGAAGTTACCTTGTAGAGAGTTCAGCTTCAAACAAATCACCCTGTAGAAAGATGAGCTAGAAAAAGTTACCTTGTAGAGAGTTCAGTTACAAAGAAACCACCATGTAGAGAATTCAGCTACAAACTAGTGACCCTGTAAAGACATCAGCTAGAAGAAGTTACCTTGAGGGAGTTCAGCTACAAAGAAACCATCATGTAGAGAGTTCAGCTACAAACGAATCTACCTGTAGAGAGATCAGCTAGAAGAAGTTACCTTGTAGAGAGCTCAGCTTCAAACAAATCACCCTGTAGAAAGATCAGCTAGAAGAGGTCACCTTGTAGAGAGTTCAGTTACAAAAAAACCACCATGTAGAGAGCTCAGCTACAAACTAGTGACATTGTAGAGACATCAGCTAGAAGAAGTTACCTTGTAGAGAGCTCAGCTACAAAGAAACCATTCTTTAAAGAGCTCAGCTGCAAACAAACCACCTGTACAGAATTCAGCTACAAATAAATCACCCTGTAGAAAGATGAGCTAGAAAAAGTTACCTTGTAGAGAGTTCAGTTACAAAGAAACCACCATGTAGAGAATTCAGCTACAAACTAGTGACCTTGTAAAGACATCAGCTAGAAGAAGTTACCTTGAGAGAGTTCAGCTACAAAGAAACCATTATTTAAAGAGCTCAGCTGCAAACAAATCACCTATACAGAATTCAGCTACAAACAAATCACCATGTAGAGAGATCAGCTAGAAGAAGTTACCTTGTAGATAGTTCAGCTACAAACAAATCACCCTGTAGAAAGATCAGTTAGAAGAAATTACTTTGTAGAGAGTTCAACTACAAAGAAACAATTCTGTAAAGAGCTCAGCTGCAAACATATCACCTGTAAAGAATTCAGCTACAAACAAATCACCCTGTAGAGAGATCAGCTAGAAGAAATTACCTTGTAGATAGTTCAGCTACAAACAAATCACCCTGTAGAAAGATCAGCTAGAAGAGGTCACCTTGTAGAGAGTTCAGTTACAAAAAAACCATCATGTAGAGAGCTCAGGTACAAACTAGTGACCTTGTAGAGACATCAGCTAGAAGAAGTTACCTTGTAGAGAGTTCAGCTACAAAGAAACCATTCTTTAAAGAGCTCAGCTGCAAACAAACCACCTGTACAGAATTCAGCTACAAATAAATCACCCTGTAGAAAGATGAGCAAGAAAAAGTTACCTTGTAGAGAGTTCAGTTACAAAGAAACCACCATGTAGAGAATTCAGCTACAAACTAGTGACCCTGTAAAGACATCAGCTAGAAGAAGTTACCTTGAGAGAGTTCAGCTACAAAGAAACCATCATGTAGAGAGTTCAGCTACAAACAAATCTCCCTGTAGAGAGATCAGCTAGAAGAAGTTACCTTGTAGAGAGTTCAGCTTCAAACAAATCACCCTGTAGAAAGATCACCTAGAAGAGGTCACCTTGTAGAGAGTTCAGTTACAAAAAAACCATCATGTAGAGAGCTCAGCTACATAGTGACCTTGTAGAGACATCAGCTAGAAGAAGTTACCTTGAGAGAGTTCAGCTACAAAGAAACCATCATGTAGAGAGTTAGAGAGATCAGCTAGAAGAAGTTACCTTGTAGAGAGTTCAGCTTCAAACAAATCACCCTGTAGAAAGATGAGCTAGAAAAAGTTACCTTGTAGAGAGTTCAGTTACAAAGAAACCACCATGTAGAGAATTCAGCTACAAACTAGTGACCCTGTAAAGACATCAGCTAGAAGAAGTTACCTTGAGGGAGTTCAGCTACAAAGAAACCATCATGTAGAGAGTTCAGCTACAAACGAATCTACCTGTAGAGAGATCAGCTAGAAGAAGTTACCTTGTAGAGAGCTCAGCTTCAAACAAATCACCCTGTAGAAAGATCAGCTAGAAGAGGTCACCTTGTAGAGAGTTCAGTTACAAAAAAACCACCATGTAGAGAGCTCAGCTACAAACTAGTGACATTGTAGAGACATCAGCTAGAAGAAGTTACCTTGTAGAGAGCTCAGCTACAAAGAAACCATTCTTTAAAGAGCTCAGCTGCAAACAAACCACCTGTACAGAATTCAGCTACAAATAAATCACCCTGTAGAAAGATGAGCTAGAAAAAGTTACCTTGTAGAGAGTTCAGTTACAAAGAAACCACCATGTAGAGAATTCAGCTACAAACTAGTGACCTTGTAAAGACATCAGCTAGAAGAAGTTACCTTGAGAGAGTTCAGCTACAAAGAAACCATTATTTAAAGAGCTCAGCTGCAAACAAATCACCTATACAGAATTCAGCTACAAACAAATCACCATGTAGAGAGATCGGCTAGAAGAAGTTAACTTGTAGAGAGTTCAGCTACAAACAAATCTCCCTGTAGAGAGATCAGCTAGAAGAAGTTAACTTGTAGAGAGTTCAGCTACAAACAAATCTCCCTGTAGAGAGATCAGCTAGAAGAAATTACCTTGTAGAGAGTTCAGCTACAAAGAAAACACCATGTAGAGAGTTCAGCTGCACAGAAATCACCCTGTAGAAAATTCTGCCAGAAACAAATTGCCCCGTAGAAAGATCAGTTAGAAGAAGTTACCTTGTAGAGAGTTCAGCTACAAAGAAACCATTCTGTAAAGAGCTCTGCTGCAAACAAATCACCTGTACAGAATTCAGCTACAAACAAATCACCCTGCAGAGAGATCAGCTAGAAGTTAACTTGTAGAGAGTTCAGCTACAAAGAAACCATCATTTAGAAAGTTCAGTTACAAACAAATCTCCCTGTAGAGAGATCAGCTAGAAGAAGTTACCTTGTAGAGAGTAAAGCTACAAACAAATCACCCTATTGAAAGATCAGCTAGAAGAAGTCATCTTGTAGAAAGTTCAGTTACAAAGAAACCACCATGTAGAGAGTTCAGCTACAAACTAGCTACCTTGTAGAGACATCAGCTAGAAAAATTACCTTGTAGAGAGTTCAGCTACAAAGAAACTATTCTGTAAAGAGCTCAGCTGCAAACAAATCACCTGTACAGAATTCAGCTACAAAGAAATCACCCTGTAGAGAGATCAGCTAGAAGAAATTACCTTGTAGAGAGTTCAGCTACAAAGAAACCATCATGTAGAGAGTTTAGCTGCAAAGAAATCACCCTGTAGAAAATTCTGCTAGAAACAAATTGCCCTGTAGAAAGATCAGTTAGAAGAAGTTACCTTTTAGAGAGTTCAGCTACAAAGAAACCACCTGTACAGAATTCAGCTACAAACAAATCACCTGTACAGAATTCAGCTACAAACAAATCACCTGTAGAGAGTTCAGCTACAAACAAACCTCCCTGTAGAGAGATCAGCTAGAAGAAGTTACCTTGTAGATAGTTCAGCTACAAACAAATCACCCTGTAGAAAGATCAGTTAGAAGAAGTTACTTTGTAGAGAGTTCAACTACAAAGAAACCATTCTATAAAGAGCTCAGCTGAAAAACAAATCACCTGTAAAGAATTCAGCTACAAACAAATCACCCTGTAGAGAGATCAGCTAGAAGAAATTACCTTGTAGATAGTTCAGCTACAAACAAATCACCCTGTAGAAAGATCAGTTAGAAGATGTTACTTTGTAGAGAGTTCAGCTACAAAGAAACCATTCTGTAAAGCACTCAGCTGCAAACAAATCACCTATACAGAATTCAGCTACAAACAAATCACCCTGTAGAGAGATCAGCTAGAAGAAGTTACCTTGTAGATAGTTCAGCTACAAAAAATCTCCCTGTAGAGAGATCAGCTAGAAGAAATTACCTTGTAGAGAGTTCAGCTACAAAGAAACCATCATGTAGAGAGTTCAGCTGCAAAGAAATCACCACTGCCCAAATTTCAAGACAATAGCTCTTTCCAATCTGAAGTTATCAATTGTCAAAGTTGGCAAATTGGATGTGTGTGGAAGACCCCTTTTCGCAAATCCGATCACATATGTATTATATATATAATTTGTACATTTACTGATAAAATATTTAAAGTATATACATCTACTTCATCGTTTCGTCTTCCTGTAGTAAAGAAAAAAAACATAGGTTTAAAAAGTCCCAAAGCTGGCCATAGGCCGGCTTTGGGGTATACAAATACAAAAAGAAATGAAATCTAATCCAAAACAGCCAAGCTGTAAAAAAAGTGTGCGGCCCTCAGAAAGGCTATGGTGAAAAAAGATGTGAAATCCAAGGTGGCGGCCAAGAAATGGCTGTGATGGTAGGTTAATGGTAAAAATTTTAATAACGACAATTCAGGTGAATTTTTGTGCCGCTTCACAAAATTTACCTGAATTGTCATTATTAAAATTTTTACCATTAACCTACCATCACAGCCATTTCTTGGCCGCCACCTTGGATTTCACATCTTTTTTCACCATAGCCTTTCCGAGGGCCACACACTTTTTTTACAGCTTGGCTGTTTTGGATTAGATATATATACTCACCCAGTTAAGTATATATATGTAATATATAAACCATGGCTACGAGGTGTATTGCACTTATATACACCCCGACTCCTCAGTCATCGAAGTTTACCGTTGACAAACGCCTCGGTTTCGCCTCAGCATTTATCAACAGTAAACTTCCTCTGACTTCGGAGTCGGGGTGTATATAAGTGCAATACACCGAAGTGAGCCATGGTTCATATGATATATACCATGTTTCTAAATTAATCCGTACTACATTACTTACTAACAACCCATATGCACACAAACCAACTTAAAGTATATACTTACACTTAATTCGCCATAGTTTGGCATGGTAGACACGCTGGAAACGTTCCTCTCACAATTCAGCTCTCACAATGAAGAATCAAATTGATTGTGGGACTTAGTAAACATATCTCCGTATATCGTCAGGACTTGTCTGTTCATATCAACAAACATAGGAGCAACGTTACTTGGTGCCACCCATAATCAAAGTTGCTAGGTATGGGTATAAAATGAATCCAGTGGGTGGACTCGTACTGGCTGGGGTGATTGATCGCCTAGCGTGACAAAGGCTAGTAGCCTGAGTCATCTGGGTAATTAGTCATGCTAGTGTGGGCGTCATTCGCCCGTCCACGTCGGGCTATCAGCCCGTAACTGTGACACAGTAATGTGTCATGTGACATCCCAGGTGAGAGTATACATATACTCACCTGTGTGTTGGGGTGCATATGCCCTATATGCAACCAGCGGCGCCTTTGAAGTTTCACGTGATCATGGGTATATATATATATATATATATATATATATATACCTACCTGGGCAGTCATGTGACAGATTACTGTCACGATTTCGGGCTGATAGCCTGACGTGGGCGGACGAATGATGCCCACACTAACTAGCATGATGACTAATCACCCAGAGACTCGGGCTAATAGCCTTTGTCACGCTAAGCAATCAATCACCTCAGCCAGTAAGTAAGAAGTAAAAGTGAAATGAAGCCTGTATTAAACTTCTGCACAGGTAAACTTTGCACTTCTTTTCAGTGGTCTGAAATACGGGTGTGGCGACTCTCCACAGACTTTGTGAATTACCTTCCCTTCAGGGTTTTACAGGTGTTTAGCAACTGAAAAACAACGGTGCAGGCCTCGTAGACTACTAGGAATAGCCTATCCCTTTGAGTTGTTGAAAGGGGGCATATCTCTTACATATGTGAACAAAAATGAAGATAAGCTTATTATTTGAGGCCTTGTCAAGAGAATTTGTGGAAAAAAAAACATGATAGTCAACAGTTTAGAAGGTATTTCTGTGCGTAATATGTTGGTAAAAGTGGTTTGTTTAACAAGCGCTTCTTTAGCAGTGCACAGTGTAATTAAAAGAATTTAAAAATTTTCATGAATTACCAAATACGAAAATTACACACTAATAATAATGTATTATTGCACAACCAAAAACCCTATTGGTTATAACAATAAAAAAGTTGGTTAGTTCCAGATGACTTAGCTAGCTGCATGATGCCTGGTTTTCAGAAGTACCACAACATACATGTAGCTTGTTTTTCTTTGAACTTGTTACTTATTTTGTAATAATACTTATGACAGGTGAACTCTCACGTACTGCATCCAAAAAAAGAATGGAACTGGAATTATTTTTTCACATCCTGTAAATGGGTAATATGTTTCACTTTCAGTTCTATTCAGTCGGTTACACAACATCACAAAATGAATAACAGTAATAATCTGGTCTCTATGACAATGTAGGGAAGCCACCACAAATCAACATCTTAATTGCGTTGTCAGTGAAAAGAAATGGGATGAAAGGAGGACAAAGGTAAGTCCATGATGTGTCTATTGTACATACTGCAGTATGCTAACAAGCGCCTGACAGACTGAAACAACTTCTAACAATATTGAAAAAGCACATACATAGTTTTAGCTGTTATTGAGGTTCCCTTCTCTGAAGGCATCAGTCAGTCAGTGAGACAGTCAGTCAGTGAGGCAGCATAGCTAAGTGGTTAGGGAATCTGCCTGGTGATCGAAAGGTTCCAGGTTCAATCCCCGGTTACGCTACTTTAGTTTTTGTTGTTGTTTCCTTGAGCAAGAAACTTTACTCACACTACTTCAGTTACCCAGCTGTTAATGGGGACCTGGTGGTCTAGTGTTAACTGGGGAAGCAGCCCACCCAGCTGTAACATCAATGGGTACCTGGTATTAACTGGGGAAGCAAATGTCCAACTGTCCTTGTCTCGCTTAGCAGTGTTGAGGCCATTGTGGAACTCTGGGTTCTGTGACCTCTCTCTAAGAGACCTGGACAGTCCTCCTGTGGGTTACTGGCCCTGCCCCAGGAGGATTTGCCTGCACAAGGCTCAAGCACCTGAGTAGTGCACAGGCATCCCAGTGCTGGCTTACTGGGTGGTAATAGCTGTGTTTTGTACAGCTGCTGTAGGCTTTGCTATGTAGTCAGTCAGTCAGTCAGTCAGTCAGTCAGTCAGTCAGTCAGTCAGTCAGTCAGTCAGTCAGTCAGTCAGTCAGTCAGTCAGTCAGTCAGTCAGTCAGTCAGTCAGTCAGTCAGTCGGCCAGTCGGCCAGTCAGGCAGTAGAAAATTCCCCTGGATTAAAAATAATGTACCAAGGCACATTTGGGCTTGGTGATACTGTACCTAACCAATACTGCCAAGGTGTCATGAGTATTGTGAGGGTGAGATTGGTTTATAGTAAATGTTTTTTTTTGGTGCACACCTTCATGATCCATAATATAGAGTTTACCAAACTGTATGATAAACACACGTACATACACATGTACACATGTGCATACACCCATGCACACACATATATATGTACACATGCACGTAAAAACACATGCACTTACCACTATCCAGGATTCCAGAAAATAGCAACAGTTTGGCCTACAGTGAACTGAACACAACTGTAATATATGCTATTGTAACTGAATGTCAGACATAAGATAACAAAATGTGGAACTTGACATAATTTCAATACCATATATGGTACATACAGTATGCATACATGTTAATGAGAGGAATAACATTTAACCCTCGATCTCACTGCCACAACTGCCCTATGGCATAAACGGCCATAGCATCATATTCTAAGTGCTCTGTAATTTCAGTCAAGCATTTTAGTAACTCCTGCACTTACACATCTTGTAGTGGCCACGCCCTTAAGTGAATGGGAACAGGGATAATTGGCCTCTCTGCACTATTGCGTGATTAGATGATGCAATCACATACTTTTGGAATGTTGATAACAAGTATTGTAGACGATTCTTCGCAGTGATAATGGCACTACTAATAAAGAGAAACGGTAAGGAGAAGGATTGTACAGGTTGGAGTGGCATGTTGCTACTTCTTTTATGCCTCTAAACAGTGACCTCATGTCTGTATGTGCATGTGCACTTGCTCAAACGCTGAAAACCAGACTTGGTGACCATCACTTCAACCATAAACAGGTTAGCGATGTTTATTGTGTTATTAGAAACAGTGATAGCCTGCAGAGTTGTGAAATTTCACGTTTGGTTTCACTTAGGCCAATTTTTGCCCTTGAAAGTTGTATAATGGCTCTGTGGTTCCTCTTGTGTAAACAACAACTCAATAATCGAATTCCTTATTCCATAGCGAGTAAACTGATATAGTTTTATATGATTATATGGTATAATGTGTAAGCTATAGCAGTTTAAAAGCAGTATATTGGAAGTGGTGGTGAGGGGTTGTAAAATTAAATTTAGTAATACAAAGTCGCTCATTACAAGGTAGCACTCCAGTTTGTACAGATAACAGATATTAGTTAGTTCACTGTACATACAGTAGTACATTGAATGAGCTCTTCTTGTCTACCTGAACTGTATTCTAATTCATTAACTATCAAGCTAACTAAACATATTTGAAGCTACTAGCTAACTGAGGCATTAAATAGTTGATCATTGAATGTGAATTGGCCAAGCAGTCAATTATATCAATTCTTAAATGACTGTTCTATTAGAGTATTTGAACAGAACTTTGTATAACAGAATTATTTTTCAGTTCAAGGAAGACTGTTTGTTTCAGACAATAAATATAATCTTCTGGCAGTTGCTGTTGACATCATTTACACAGCACTACAAGATTTTATTATACTGTAGCAACACTTCTCCAAGTAGGCCAGTGAGAAGGTTTTCGACCAATGTGTACAAGATTATGCAAGTTATCCTTCCTAACATTGCCATGCAGGCCAGCATTGTGTAAACACACATTCTCTACAAAGTTCTATGTGGGCTTAAGGTACTTACCCTATTAGGAATGTTCATATCAACACTATCCACCAATATTCTGTAGATCACCTTCACCCAGTCATCTTTGAGTGACACAGTACAAGCCTGTTGGATGATAACATGTGAACACTGTTAACAGTTACACTATGGTATATACACCACACAATGGGACCAATAACAGTTTGTATTGTACCCATACAGTGTTTAAACACTGCAACATTCTGTTAGCAGCAAAGGTCACATTTCTACACACACTACACTTTAGACACACTAGCTTACACTACATGTAACAATGAGCTCACCTGAAATGTGAACACCCTGGTAGTGGATATTGTCTTAGTTGAAAACATGACGGATATTTGGTAATGGAGCCTAACACTTGTAGGTCTTCAATCTACAATACAACATAACATACATACCACATATACTGGTAATACAACACACACATGTATACAATGGTCCCTCCATTACCCAAACTCATTGGACCCTAGGTGTTGGAAAAGTTCACACAAATAAAGCCCATACATTTATATCAGGAGTTCATAAGCCCGTAGGGCGAGGAGTATACAACGGCCAAATAGCGAAATCTAAATTAACATAGGCGATCCACTGTCATAGCAACCCTGTATCTAATAATAGTAATAATCTATTTATTCGAGATACCGCATACTTTTATTTTGCGTGAGAATGGAAGATGAAGAGCCCAGTACATCTTCTCAAGTGAAATGGCCCTCCTCTCAGATAGAGACCCCTAAGAGACCTAGAGTTGCACAAACATCACGAAGGACATCATTTCCTTCCACGTCCCGAACTGCACTGGCGACAAGTGAGCACAAACTAAACCACATTAGTGAGTGTGTGAGAAGGCGTCTTGTTGAGAAGGTGGCAACACGCAGAGACGGAGCGGGCTTGAAACCTGTCGAAGTAGAGCATGTAGTAGGTCAGTGAATTATACTCTTTGGGGTCTGTCATCTATGATATGCTCCTGATCACCAGTGATATGTATTGCTTTTCTGCAGAACATGCTACTGCTTTAGCCTTTTTGTCATCATCAGGATTTAGGATTGAAATGCCTGCAATCTCTCCTGAAGTTACAATTGCTAACGCTACAACAGTAGAAGGTACAGAGCTAATCAATAGTACTGTAGCTAATTGCATGTGGTGCCAAAACATTTCACATTGCAAATGTATGTGTATGACCTTGTAGCTTGTGCAGTTGTTTTGGAAGATTTGGACGATGATATGTCTTGTGATTCGAGGATTGAACTAAATATAAGGGAGAGTCAGGTATACTTGGAGATCAAATGTATTTTGAGGATGTCAGAGTACTCTCAACTGGTTGTAAAAGAATATTTTAAATCGTGTACGTTGTGTATTACGATATCTCGAGATACTCCAGAGGTTGTAAAAGAAGTTGGTCCCATTGATAATCCTCAGCTTGTTATGACGTATTTTGATGATCTCCGTGTAACCTATGCTTTCCAAGTCTTTTTCTTAGCTATTGATAATGGAGAATACAACAAGGATGTTTTTCTGCAGCAACTGGATCAATTGCTTCCCAGGTCTGGTTACATCGTATGCCCTCGACTTATGGATTACCCCTCCGATTCCCTGCACTTTAAACTCAAAAATGTCAGGATGTGGGGAAGCCCATTTCAGCGAATTGATGCCACCAAATGTGACCTTTTCCATATTCCGAACAATAAGAAGCTTCACCCATTGCATGAGTTATACAACATGTGTGCAACATGTAAGCAGGTACACAATAGGGCTGAGCGATACTGCCATTTTAGTATCACGATCGATACTGAAGCCACCATTCACGATACTGAATAGTTCACGATACTTGTGAATAAGTCAATCATAGCTGCTGCTACATACTATATTGCTCAGCATTCCTGCAGGAAGTCCTTATAAGTGATAGTAAACTAGCCACTATCATTCTTGTTTACAGTAATGATTATCGTAACACATGCTTTGAGGTTATGTTGTGGTGTTCACACCTCTCTGCAGGGGAAACCAGGTGGGTGGAATTTATCACTTACAAGGATTCTTAGCCTGGTACAGCATAACAAATGGGTTTTTAATGACAGTAATGTACAGGCATGGTATCACGATAGTTAATAACAAAATATCGCGATATCGATACTTTTAAAATATCGCGATATATCACTAAAACGGTAGTATCGCTCAGCCCTAGTACACAGTGAAGTTGCAAAGCTTAATCGAGCTAATGATGCAGTGCCCACTGAAGTGAAAGAAAAAAAAGAACAACTGTTCAATCCAACTATCCTATATCAAAGCTTTCTCCAGCAAGTCACAGGACTAGAGTGAAAATTTTAGCTGCTGAAAGACAGGTTCTCCAAGGAAAAGTTGAAAAGCATGAATCAGAATGGAGACGGAAACTCTGTGATGAGCAGAGCCTGGAACTTGCCCAGATAATGAAAGTTATCGATGCTAACCTATCTGATGACCTCGAGAGAGTTTTTACAGAAGCTAAGGAAAGGTCAAAGTCAGACACTCAGCTTCACAAAGAGTGGGAGAAAGATAGAGAGTACCATATTACATTCTACCGTGATCAAGCTAAGAATGGTATGATATTTCGTATACATTACAATTTTAGCACTGTTTAGTCGCATGTACTGTAGCTAACTGTATTCATACACGTATATAAAGATTTTTTTTTTGTAGTAATCGGAAAGACTTCAAACAAGTGGAGTACAATAATTTATCGAATAGGTTAATCAATGAGTATGCTACCTGTTCATGAATAATGAATTTGTTTTGTTATGCACATGTAGCTCTTGCTGTATACAGCAGATCCCCAGCTGCTTATGCTGCTCTAAAAGGATTTGGAATGCTGCAGCTCCCAAGTGTTTCTTCTCTGAAACATTACACTGGTGCCAATATTGAAGATCCTGGTGTAGTTGATGATCGATTACTGAAATGCAGAGAACAGTATCAACAACATGTTGCTGAATGGTTGCCAAAGGGAAGAAAAAGCCGCTCGGAGAAGGGGCATTGATTGCTGATGAAGTGAAAGTATAACATTAGCTATACTGTATACAGTGTGTACTACTAGAATTAGTGTAATTTAAAAATAACAGAATCAAATGAGTTAGGATAGCCATCCTGTAATGATTGGCAGCTAGTGTAAGCATGTGCAGTGCATGATATGTCCTTAAAAGAACAAGAATATTATAACTTCATTATATTTTTTTGCAGGTAGCTGCTAAGTTGGCATGGAACTCCAGGGATCATAAGTTTATTGGGCATGTTATGACAGAGGAAGAAATGTCCAGTCTCTGTGATGTTTATTCAACATTGGAACCTGAGCGCAAGACGCAGGCTGCAAAGTGTGTGCTCCAAACAGTCTGACGCGACCTTTCTTCAAAGTATGATGTTTTAGGCCCATACTTTGTCACAATCTGGCTTTGACTCAAAGTTTACCATTGCTGCTATCCAAGAAACTATGCTCAAGTTTCATTGGTATGGGTTTCACACTGTTGTTACAGTAGTTAATGGAGCAAGCTCAAACCTCAGCATGATTAAGATATGGACTGCAGGTGATACCAGTGCATATGGAGTGGCACAATATGGAGCTGACAAACACTATGTCAAAACTTGGTTTGTGGATGCATTTAATGGGCAGAAAGTGTTCTGTATTATTTGTCCATCTCATCAGGTTTGTAATTGTCAGTTAACCATCTTATTTACTGTACGTACATATTGAAATTCTTTTGGTTTTCCTTGTTTATATAATTTACTGTAATTTGCATAGCTGAAGAACATGATTTCACAGCTTTATCAGTCACGCTTGCGTGGCAGTAAGAATTTTTGTAACAACGATGTACATTTGGGTGGAAGGCAATAGAAGATGTTTGCACATGAAGTTGGAAGGCTGAAGGAACAAAAGAAAGTTCGAGTTCCTGGGCTGAAATCTAATTTTGTATACAGAGATTCGTGGACGCGGTTGAATGTTCGCCCAGCCAAGAAAATGCAGGTTTCCCATTTTTAGCTGTTTTGTATTAAACTACATATTGAATATGTATGGCAATTATATAGCTAACTAGTTACTGAATATGGAAAATATTGTGCATGTATACTGTATGGCCTGAATTGGATATTGTGCACTATAAAAGTAGCAATTCACCAATTTTTTAATATTTTTTTTTGCATTTTTACAGCAAGAGCACGTGCTAGCTGAGCTCAAAGAGTATTCCAGTGTAGAACCAGTACCACATGACAGTGATGCTGTGAGTGCGACCCATAAGTTCCTGGAGGCATGTCATTACTTATTTGAGAGGGGCATTCTAAATGGTGACATTTCACTGCACAAAGCAGATGGCTAAATTGTTCAGCAAATGGACAAAGGCCAGCAGTTCTTTGTTTCCTGGCTGGATAAATTGTTGTCTTCAGGTACGTAACAGTTATACACAATATTACTGACATTGCGATTGAGTGTTTAAATTAGACACTTAATGATTATATTATTTTAGGATATGATCCCATCCCAGCTCAACAAATCTACATCAACTAGTGATTGTAGAACCCGCAGCTCTGTGGAATATGACTGCAGTTTGTCAGCTGTGTGTTTAATCTTTGTTTTGTTCTTAACTGCTCTTTCCCGATAGTCAATGCAGCTGAATAGTACCCAACCTCCTAGCCTCAACATTGATACCTCATCATCCATAACTCTTCTTTTCTTTTACTCAAATTTGCGTAATTAGAAAATACGGTTGGAGGAGCATGTGCGTTAAAAGAAATAACTGTGATGATGGAAAACCTCGCAGAAGACGACAAAAGGCTATCTAAAATGAAGGTTACGGAATTGAAGAACTGGCTCGCCAGCAGGGAAGCACCAACGAAGGGGAATAAGGCTGAATTGATCGCCAGGTAAGATATTCATAGGCTTATTTATACGTGTCTGTAGTGGCATCCCCCACACACGCCTGTGGTGAGACCTGTACTATAGCTATCCTGTATACGTAGGTTTCACAACTACGCTTAAACGAAGGTCTATTCCCGGGGTCGACATCTGTTAGGGTATTTTTACACGACAGCGTGTTTATTACACGTAGGATATGTTGCTTGATGTTTGCATTAATATTTCATCTTATATTGTGTATGGAATAATTATTAGTGTCCATATATACATTACACAGGGTGAAGGCTTGTATTAAATATGGAATCAAGAACAAGATTGATTCTAAAGGAGTGGACATTAATAATCAAGCTGATTGCACCGACTTAGAATTCCCAGAAAGTGGATGGGAAGAGTTCGTAAAGGCTCTTATGATCACCGACAAGTTCCATTTTACTTTTGGTGAAATAGTATCTTATTTTGTAAACCGATCTGTCTCCGATGGACTTCCTGCTGATGATTTCAAAGCAATCAATTCATCTGCAGAGAACTTGTTTCGATGTGGACACATTCAAGGAATTCAGGTATGTGCTACAGAAGATAACCTGTTTTTATGAGATGAGAAAAGACAGAGTCTACTTTCTCAAGATGGTGTTGAATGCAAATAGTTGTGATATCTTTTATGCTGAATGTGGATGCCCTGCTGGAGTTGCACCACAAGGAAGTTGCACCACAAGGAAGTTGCAAGCACATTGGTGCCTTTTCCTATGCTTTAGCAGACTTTTGCAGAGTATGGTGTTTGCCAGAGTACATGACTTGCACAGACAAATTGCAGGAATGGAACTAGCCATGTGGGAAACGCATTCCAGTAGACCAACTTGGTGCTCGTCGTCGAGAATTAAAACCAGAACAATCTCGATCAAGAGGCTTGAAGGCGGTATTTGATCCTAGACCATTGAAGTTTAGAACCGCTTGCCCACAAAAGCTAGAGGAACTCCATTGCAATCTTTTGAAGCTTGAAAAGCTACCGAGTTTCTTGAATGTTATTCTACCATCATGTGACAAAATTCAGCATGATCATTGTTATTGTATCAGAAGTGATGAAGTTTCAGATATTGACCTCAATGGCAATGAAGAATGACACAGCAGCTTCGCCAAACCAACCTTTTGTGATCCCAGCAGGTGCAGTTGAGCAGAATATTTTGGAGAAGTTGATACTTACAGCTGAGGAAAGGGACTCTTTTGAATCATGCACCAGACAGCAATCTGAGTGTGACAAATGGCACGATGCACTTCGTCAGAGAATCACTGGCTCTAAATGTGGCCGTATTTTATTGCAGAAGAAAAGGACTGTTTCGTTGCTTCAGTTTTGTATGTATCCTAAGGTCATGCAGCACCTACCCAAACCTATCGCTTGGGGTATCAACAATGAGGACAAGGCAAGACAAGAATATGTCAAGGTCATGGGAAAAGATGGTCATCATGGCAATGAAGCCACTCGGGCAGGATTTGTGGTACATCCAAGGAAATGCTGGCTTGGAGCTTCACCAGATGCATGGGTTACTGATCCATCTGTAACAAACCCACAGGGCATAGCTGAGTTCAAATGTCCATATTCTAAGGCATTTGTCCATCCTCGTGAGGCTTGTAAGAATGCCGACTTCTACTGCTCCATTATTGATGGACAGCTACACCTGAAAAGAACACACAGTTATTATCACCAAATACAACTGCAGTTACATGTTTCACCCAAATCTAAGTGGTGTGATTTTTGCGTATATACCACATGTGACATTGCAATTGAAAGGATTTACCCTGACCCTTTATGGGAGGATTCTTTTTGTAGTCAACTTGACGATTACTACATGCAACATGTTTTACCCGAGCTTATATCCCCGGAACACAAGCCCAGTTATTATTTATAGAACATGCATTGTACATAGATATATAAGTTTCTTCTGTGCATAATTATGTAACATGTATAATATCATTACTATACAGGTTTTTAGAATATACGTAAACAATGTCAATAATTTACATTTACTTACACAGAGGAGGTGAAAAATTTGCTAGAACGCAGCACACAAAAAAGATTTTATCTGCAATATCTGTCAGTGAGGAAGGTATGGTACGATCAAATATATGAAAATTCTTAATCCTTTCCATGGCTCTTTCAACATGTATCCGTAGGGATGCAATTCTTCTAGTGGACACTAATTCATTTTCTGATAGTTGCTTTTTACCACGTAAAATGGAGGTATATTTAACCTCACTCCAATAAGCATCAGATCTTCTTCAATTTCAAGGCCTCTATCAGCCATAACTGAGTCCCCTTCTTCAACAAATCAAGAATGCCACTCTTCCTTGTCAACTCTTTATCAGAAATACAGCCTGGATATAGTGAGGAAACGAAAGTCATAGCACCATCTGGTGAAATACCAACTAATGCTTTGAAAGTGTTGTGATTTTTGTAGCTAGAAAATGTCATTTTTTGAAGCTCTGGTAACTGTGGTTGTTCCACAAATATTTCTGTGGCATCAATGATGACTCTGGTTGATGGGTACTTTTCTTGAAATTGTTTGGGCATGTTCATTTGTACTAGTTCTCTGGGTGGCCACAATGGAATGTCTGAGTTTTAGATACAAAAAATTTATCCAAGTGCAAACTATCCTGGATACTGTTGACTGACTAACTTGGAATCGATTAGCAATGTCCTGCTCAAAAAGGCCAGCACGTAAACGCAGCATGGTCATAAAGAATTCTTCAAGTGGAGGTAGTGCTCTTGATCGACATCTCTTAACTTGTTCGTCAGGAATGGGACCATCATGTGAATAACTCAGGTGATCTGCAGCCGGCCCAAGATAATCATAAAAACTCTTGAGGGCAAAGAATGAACTAAACCCTGTATAATAACATACTTGAGAGTCATAGTTTTTAATGTTTTCTAATCGAAACAGTTTGCTGTTTGCACTAGTAAGCTCCTCCAATAACCTACTGCTCTTTGCTTTTCTTCACGAAGCAAACGCTCTAGTTCCTCTATGCTTGGCCCTTCCCTTTGACTACTCTCACACTTACTACACACTGACACGTTTGTAGTATCACTTTCTGTAGAGCTTGAGGTTGGGATCCCCACATCTGGGCTGCAGCTGCTGGTGTGCCTGGGCTGTGGCTCGATAAAGGGGCGATCTTTAGGGGGTTTTTGAGTAGCAGTTTTATCGCCTGTGCTTCTCACCGGAAGGTGAAGAGATGGAACTTCGTCTGGCCTTAACAAACGCCCAGCTGCATTCACGAAATGAATACTGCAAACCCGAGTACTGCCATTTATCGTTAGATTTGTCCTCCTGATCACATGAATCCATTGCTTCAAAATGGCTTTTCTGTTTAACGGCAACTTAAAATAAGAAAGACCTGTTTCTCTGTCCGATCGATTTGAGCAACCTGGCACGCAGCAGGAGTGAGTCATTACTAGGAGTTATTCCAAATAATACGCATGCCCCTCCGACCGTATTTTCTAATTATGCATATTAGAGTAATGAATACGTGCCATTGCTTCAATAGCTTTGGTCACTTCTGTTTGTATTATGCTAAATGATGCAAACAGTGTGGTGGACACCAACGTATTCCAATTATCAACACTCACAGCCTTGTCATACGAGTCTGTGAGGTCTTTTCTCAACTGCACAAACATTGCTTGGGCAGGAACCGAGTGTGGCTGATTGTACCATTGTAAGTAAAATTTGGAATACTTATCAGCTCCTTTGTTGTTTTCTTGGTACAGCCTGTTGTATTCATCTGTTGTGTATATTATGTAGCTATAGGACAATATTACTATATAATACTAACCCAAAAGATGTACAACGAACTGCCGAAAGCTGGAGTGACTTGAACAATGTTCCCAAAACTGAAGTCTTTCATTAATATGACTTATGTGCACCATTCCTGTTAGATAGTATATATATAGCTTCACAAATGTATGCACCACATTTAACTTTACTGGAGTAGTGACATAGCTAGCTATATAGCTTTATGGAAGCATATACCTGATATAATCTTTACTACACCACTGTGTACTTTGCATTTGTTTAATGCACTTATAGTTGATGTTAGTTTCGACTTCTCATCCTTGTTAAGCCTTCTTTACGGCTGTACTGTAGTGTTGTCGCCTTCTCCTTGAAGCTCATCCTCGTCTTCCGAATTGGTGTACTCCTCTTCTAACTCGTACTCTTCTCCCCCTAGCTCATATTCAGGCGCCTCTTGTACTTTGTCGTCAACATATATAACAACATCGCTGTCACTCATGCTGACAAGCGCAAGGTCTGTTGGCACCATGGCTTTTAATTTTAAGCTCCTGTTTCACGCGTTGCAGTAAGAAGCACGTGTACGTATTACGTTATACCCATGAAATAATTCCGTTTAAGGCAATTTTATTTATAGTAAAGCTCGTTGCCATGCAACTACTCCTATATTAATTTAGGTTATGCATTTTGTACTATCGCATTGGTCGTTGTATACTCCTCGCCCTACAGGCTTATGAACTCCTGTTTATATACAGAACATTAAAATACACTTTAGGCAAAATACTCTAATAGAACAGTCGCTACCACAGTTTGGATAATCGATGGCCAGGTAAAGGAGAGACCGCTATATACAACCACACATAAAATACATAATTATATAACGCTAGTTGACTAACAAACAATACAATAGAGTGGTCCCTTCATAATCTTGGTGGCCTAGTGTCAACTGGGAAAGCAGCCCACCCAGCTTTAACATCAATGGGTACCTGGTATTAACTGGGGAAGCAAATGTCCAACTGTCCTTGTCTTGCTTAGCAGTGTTGAGGTGTCCTGCATAGCAGCCCGAAATCGTGACACAGTAATCTGTCACACGACTTCCCAGGTAGGTATATATATACTCACCTGGAGTGTATATGCCCTATATACAACCAGCGGCACCTTTGAAGTTTCACGTCATCATGATATATATATATATAATTATGTTGTTGTATAACATCAGACAACATAACATACATACCACATACACTGGTAATACAACACACACATGTATACAATGGTCCCTCCATTACCCAAACTCATTGGACCCTAGGTGCTGCAAAAGTTCACACAAATGAAGCCCATACATTTATATACAGAACATTAAAATACACTTTAGGAAAAATACTCTAATAGAACAGTCACTTCCACAGTTTGGATATTTGATGGTCAGATAAAGGAGATACCGCTGTATACAAACACACATTAACCCACACATAAAATACAGAATTATATAATGCAAGTTGACTAACAAACAATACAATAGAGTGGTCCCTCCATAATCTGGTCATCAAACAATAGAAATGACTGCTCTATTAGAGTGTTTTGTCTAAGGTGTGCTTTTATTAAAGTAGCTAAACAATGTTCTGTATATGCAATTATCTGAATGTACTCAGAGTCCAACTAGTTTGGATAATGGAGGGATCACTGTATATGAGGTCAACAGGGCAAGCAATTTAATTCGGCAAATTGGTGCATTTATTAGATAGAAATTTTGCAAACAATCATTATTCCAATGCTACGTGACTAACTGAAAACCTATTAGCCAAAATATCAGACAGCCTATATGTAACAAAACTGCCAAATATACAGCAGTACTGGTAGGGTAGTCAATTTCCCACAAATTGTTACAAATCAGTAATCAATCACACCACACATCACTATGCACAAAGCATAAAGAAATGCACAACACCTCAACCCATAGCACAACACACAACACTACACAGACTTTGTACATGGAACGCACAACACTACCTACGTAGTGTATGCCATCACTATAGACAGTGTACAACTGATAATAGCACAATAATAACAGTGGAAAGGATATAGGACACTACAACAATGTCAACATAGGTCAAGGGACAAACAGATTATCACTTAGTAATACTTAGTAGATATTCACTAGCGACATTCAGTTGACTATATATTAACACTTCTAATATCTGTACCATAAACAACAGACACAGGTACATACATTGATGTGTTGTTTGCACACAAAGGGATCTTTCTTCTTCTTGGTCAGTAACAGTAACCTCTGAAAGATGAGTAAGTGTCTTTCTGCTGTCAATCTGATACTAGCATTGACTAGGTTACCACCGAGAAACCCTGTAGTAAAATAGAGTGTTAACTGTATGTGAGATACACACATTAAATAATCAAATACATACAATAAATGATATAGTTTTTAGTACGGTTCCAACAATGACTGCTCCTTTAGAGCAACTCTATACTATACAGTATCTGCACTAATACATCACACACACACGCACGCACGCACACACACACACACACACACCTGCACACAGCCCAAATTGTGAACATATAAAGTGAGTACAAAGAGTCAGTACTGAAGGCACTTTTAGGCTTGATATGTGCAATAAATAATTTCCCATAATATTTTTTGGCGATGAAATACTAAGAGCTATATTATGTGACTAGCATTGTTACCTGCCCTACGTGCAGGTATGGGTTAAGTATGATTTGACTGTAATATTTAAAACCAGCTCAGTTATTTCTATCCCATTGTGCAGACAAAACAAAGAAAAATGGCTGTTTAATGGCTGGGAATGATAGGGCTTGAGCAGCAATATAAATGCAATTTACAGCATATTTCTGAGGTGTGAATAAACACAATGTATTTGCTGACAGCTCAGAAATGTGCAATTATGGGCATTTTGTAGGGTACAAACAACTAAGGTCACATGGCACATAGTTTTTGTGTTAGAAGACCCACCAAGAGGGGCGTCTGGATTCAGTGGAATGGAATGGTGGACTGGAATGGTGGAATGGACTGGACTGGAATGGAATGGTGGAATGGACTGGAATGGTGGAATGGACTGGACTGGAACAAACAATGGAATACCGATAGACTGACCATGGACTTCGACGCTTCTTGGATTATACACAGCTGTAGCGTCCCTGCGTCCTGAGCACAGTGAGGGCGCGAAGGGTTACTAAATCGCTTGGTCGCGGTGTCTAACTTATTTAGATTATGGTTTAAATCACGTACCAAGCGTCTGTTCATCATCTTCTGAATCGTGCTCCGACGTCGACATAGCTAGTCACTTTCTACATTATCCACTGTACATATCTATACGGATGTCGACTTGTAATAATTATAATCAATTAATTAAGAGCTAGCTAGATCACGTGCAGCTGAAATGCCAATTACATTTGATTTGTTGAATCGACTGTGTGATGCATTACAACTGAACTGATGTACGAAAGTCCCAGCATAGATAATACGTGCTTATATTATCTATGACTCCAATCCATTAGGTGGCACTTATCTCTCAAACTCTTAGCGCATGTATTATTAATTATCGTTGGTTGTAGCTGAGCGTGCATTATTATAATTATATTGTGTACTGTGTAGGTATGATTATAATGCACAGGTGTAATTATAATTGTGTCCAAATCATTACAAAACTCAGTGTAGCTATGCGGGAGCGTTAACAATGTTCTGGGGTACTGGTCTCGCGTGGCCAGACCCTTTCCGCACAGTCGCTTATCGATTGGAGATTATAAGTTTTGTATTGGCATCACGCTGACTTCTGCCATACGTACTGGTATATACCTACGTAGTCTATAATATCTATGGTGCTGAGTATAATCCCGGCAGCGTCGGAGTCCATGGCCAGTCTACCGGAATAGTCTACCGGAATTCCACCAGTCCATTCCAGTCCATTCCACCATTCCAGTCCATTCCACCATTCCAGTCCATTCCACCGTTCCAGTCCACCATTCCATTCCACTGAATCCAGACGCCCCACCAAGAGTAGTGTTATTGATACCTTGGCCTTGGCTGTACCGTAGCTTATTACAGACAGGGTTATAATGCCTGAAAAATTTTTGAGGTGGGTATCATATTCACGTGACATTCAAATGATCTAATCATGTGCTAGTAATTGTCCTCCAGCAGCAAGTATGACCTCAAATGCGCTTGCATGGGTTCAAACACAGTGTAACCTCAGTCAAAGTTGTCTTCAATCTCCCATCAAAGGTGGTAAATAGCTGATTATCATCACATCCTTTAATAATACTACCAACTCCATTATCCATGTCAAGCAGCAATAAATCATACTATTACCCTTATCACCCACATGCAACATTAACACTGGATTGTGCACCACGAAGTGTGGGCTACTGTCATTGAACTTTAACAACACTTACAACTACATACACCAACTACTACCTAGGTAACTACAAACTGGAGTGGGGGCTTAGCAGCAACTAATAATAAAGAAAAATAATAAATTTGGAACTGTCCAGCCCTAGACAGCCCCAGGAAAAAACCTGGTAGGCCTATTATTGTTTTTTTTTGCCTACCAGGAAAAACCCAAAAATACTCCACTCGTGTGTGTATGCACAAAACTAAGTTGTCCAAAAAACTCCAGTTGGCACAACATTAACTACTGATGAATCCACCTACAGAGATAGTTAGGAAATCACGCTAATTAAAACATTACACTGGGAGGGTGGGCGGATACTCCACTTGTCTGAACACCTGTAGAATATAATAAACCCACTGCCATGTGAGTCACAACTGACAGAAAACACAATTACATCACAGCCGATACATTCCTTACCATGATACATTCCTTACCACATCCACATGAGCTGACCCACAATACTACCAGCACCAGCACCAGCAGATGGGTGTAACTACTTAAACAAAAACTTCAGTATAAACTACATTACGTGTTTTGCGATCCTCCCTAACTAATAGTGTCAAACAATCTGGGGAGCCTACTCTAGACAGTGCTACATAAAGCATTCCATGTGTGAAGCTCTCGTCAGTCATATCTACTCCTACAGCTTTAAAAGTTTGGCCCTGGCTTTTGTTGACCGTCATTGCAAAGCAAAGAGAAATAGGAAACTGCACACGTCTAAATTCAAAAGGCAATGTAGAGTTGCTAGGAATAAGTGGAATGCGAGGGATGATGATTTCATGGCCTGCATGCTTACCGTAGGAAATTTTGGCTTCTATACTGTTGGCAGAAAGTTTAGTGATCACGCACCTAGTACCATTGGTGACTTGTGGGGGGTCCAAGGAACGTAAAATTATAATTGGTGCACCAACTTTCAATGAAAGTAAGTGTGGAGGTAATCCTGAGACTTCTAAAGAATTTAAAAACTCTGTTGGAAACTCAACTGCCTGGGATTCATCTGGCACAGAGTCCAAGGACTTGTACTGGATGCACTCACCAGGCAATTTCTCCACCAGAGTTGTGTTGATGGTGCGGGTAGTTTTATTAAGAGGAGCCAAAATGCAACGCTCCGATAACCAAGCGATGTTTGTGAAGTTGGAGAGCAAGCCAGGATAAACTCTGGACACCAACTCATCGATGTCGTGTACAAAGGTACCCATGGTCTCAGGTAGCTGGACAACATCAAGAGTATCATCCTCAGTAGGGAACTTGCCATCTCCAATGGCTAACAACTGGTCAGCAAATTGTCCAGCTGCTTGGTCCCCACAAAGGTACACTCTCATGTTAGTGTGTAGATGTTTAACAACCACACTGTCCCACAGTTGTGACTTCTTCAGACAGGCATCCACTATGTTACCTCTGGTGCCACGTTGAATAACTGGGAGGATTTGTCTGAAGTCACCACACAACAACATACAGATTCCTCCCATTGGTTGGCAGTTACCTGTCAGATCCCTAAGAGTGCGGTCCATAGCCTCAAATGCACATCTGTTAGTCATTGGAGCCTCATCTACAACAATGGCTTTGGCTTCCTGGATGACTTTGCAGAGTGCAGTTCCTCTCTTAATGCTACACATCGGGATATCCATTGCATTCAAGTCAAGTGGAATTTTGAAGGTACTATGTAAGGTGCGACCTCCAGTTAACAGTGTGGCAGCTATTCCGCTAGATGCAGTGGCTAATGCTATTTTACCTTCAGATCTAAGTTTGGCAAGAATAAGGTTGATTAAGAAAGTCTTACCTGTTCCACCTGGAGCATCCAAGAAAAGCATACCTCCCTCATTCCTATCCACCATGGAACAAAAACACTCATACACTTCACGCTGGTCTGCTGTAAGCAAAGCTGTATTATGATCTACGTATGCTTGCTGTTCCCCTTGGTCATAGTCTATTTCCCTGCGGTACACTCTTGCAAACCTATCATTGTCCACTCTTTGTGGCTGAGGTAGGCCATACTCAGACAGCTGCCTACTTCCCATGGAAATGACTTTCTCCTGCAAGTCATTGAGTGCCAAGTTGAAAATGTCATCATTAAACTCCAGGTGTTCATCTCTGTGTAGGGTACGTTGGTGATATAAGAAATCTTCTGCCATTGCTTCCTTGTGGTTGTCATATATCTCCAGTGGGTTGGATGGTTCACACCAGGCCAGTATCACTGCAAAGAGGGTGCGAAGACTTGCTGGTGAGTTGCTGACTGCCGCCTCCTCCATAGCCAAGTGATACTGATTGTCATCTTCAAGAAGATCCAACTTGAGGCATGCCTCATGGAAGGAACTACAGAGATCACCATCAACAGTCCTCAGATCAGCAAATGACTGCGGACCCTTAACATTATGTAACAACAAACGTAGATAAAAGCATTCTCCTTGACGTGGGCTGATGGTGTAGACCCTACCTAAGGCTTGAGCTTGCTTAACACCAGGATATCCAGCCACATGTGTTCCCTGTTTTCTCCTGTGCCAAGACTTGTTGTTCCATGTGTAGTACTTTGGAACATCAACATACAACAATGTCTTGGCAAAGTTGTCAACTTGACATAATGTGAAAAATTCAGTCAAAGTGGTCTTTGGAGGGTCTCCCGAAGCTTGGCCCCTCGCGGTGTCTTCAGTGAAGTAAACTCGCTGGCCATTTTCTAAATGAACAGCAAGTTGCTGTACAGTAGGGAACCTCTCATGGATGGGGAACTCCAGTATCCTCCAGGCAGCTTCGTGGCTGCTGATGTAGCGAGCATTCTGATACTCGGAGATCTCATCCACCTGATTTGAGCGCAGAGCAAATGTTGCCTGGTCACAACCTTTGTGTACATACTTGAGTACGTACTTGATGGAATTGATGGACATGCACAATTCAACATTGCAGTGGCAGTTTAAAGCTCGCAACAAAAACTTGTTGTACGGCACTACCCACCTGTTGTCAATGTCCTGAGTACAGCGACTGCCTCGTACATTCATGGTGATGGTACTTACCTGTCCACCATCTTCAGGATTTCTCCTCCTGTACATTGGGTAGCTATCAGTACCTTGTTGGGTCTCAGATATGAATGGTTTTGGGTATTTCTTACTACAGTGGCCATGTTCCATGCAAGGAGACGTAGGATTGATGCTACCACAGGGTCCATGCACCATGTTGGACATTACAATCTGGTGCAAGTCAGGGTCAATAGCCAGGTCAGGGATTTCAGCACATACGATGTCATCAATCTTATCAGGTGTTATCTTGTATTCTGGAATTAACCACACCAAGAAATGAGCATGTGGTAGACCACGCTTTTGCCATTCTACTGAGTACAGCCAAGCCCGTGGTTTTCCAAAAATCATATCGGTTTTTAACATTTCTAACATTTTCTTAATCTTTAGTCTAAACACTCGAGCCACTAAGTCTGGACGATCCTTGGGCTCCTGACCTGGAAGCAAACTATTTTTAATTCCAGGCCAATTGGGATTACATGTCATGGTTATAAACAAATCAGGGTGACCATATTTCCTAACGTAAGTCATGGCATCTTGTTGGCGCTCATGCATGTAGCGTGGCCCACCTGTGAATGTCGATGGAAGGATAATCCTACAACCTACATTGCTAGGGTCCCCATCCCCATCTATGATTGCATCTCGTAGATCCTGATAACAGTCAGCACGGAGTGCCTTCTGCTCACGTCTCAGAAATTGTAACCGTTCAGTTTCAATTTTACAGTAGGCATCTACCAAGAACTGTTGGAATAGTCGCTTAGCCCTAAGCAACACAGATACATTTTGCCTTACCATGATGTGGTAGCGGTAATACACTAAAGCCGTTAATTTTTTGTTATTAGCTAGTTTTAGGTTAATGTGCCATCCATCAGTACCATGAGAGAAAATCAGTGGGTACTGCAGTGGATCATAGCCCCTGTGCAGTTCTGAAATACTATGCAAGCCACCATCCCTGTAGTGTAACACTATGTCTCTATTGTTTGAATTTTCATTAGGCATCAACACACCTACCTCATCACACATGGGACTATTGTACCTCCTGGAGTGCTCACCTGTAGGTCTCTTTGTTTCATTGATAACAATTTTAATATTTATTGGCTCATCCTGCTGGTCAAATATTTCTTTAGCCACTTTAAAAAGCTGTACATAGTGGTTGTCATGATACAATAAGTGATTAATACCACTAACAATGTCTGGCCTTAACCCATCAACTATTTGACACCTAGTGGCCACTTGAGATTCCTGATTGTCAATGAAATAAATTTGACAAAATTTTGGGGACTCACCTGTTGAGGGAACCATGCTACCAATACGATGGTATACCTGACCCTGTATTTTAAAGGAGGGGTTGAAGCCAGGGAAAGCTATCTCATTACAACCAAAGCCGGTCATTTGGAATGCACAATTATATTTACGTATGTTGTTTAGAAAATGTTTACCATCACTATCTGTACCCTCATACAGGTGCAGTAAGAACGGCTGTGGTTGAGGGAATGGCTCTAGTTGGACATTACCTTTTGAACAACAAAGGGACTCGGTTCCCCAGGAAACTTTAATGCATCACAATGTGAACATTCTATGCTAAGTGTGCCTACATCAGTTGTGCTAAAGAAATTGTGTGGCTGGTAATTAAGGCCTCTAAAGCTAGGGTGTGTGCTTGCATGTACCTGATGTCTTTCTGTGTTCTCCATCTGCTGCTCTTGTGCACGGTATAGTGGATCAGCTCTTGCCAGCTGGTGCTGTGGTTGGTCGTGCTGTCGCTCCTCCCTCCTTGTAGTTGGCTCTAGGCGGGCATCTCTTCGAGCAGCTGCATCTCTTTGCTGTTCTTCGCTTCTCGTTACCGGGTCTAGACGAGCTTCACTTCGAGCAGCTGTGTCTCGTTGCTGTTCTTCACTTCTCGTTACCGGATCTAGACGGGCTTCTCTTCGAGCAGCTGTGTCTCGTAGTTGTTCTTCATTTCTTGTTACCGGGTCTAGACGGGCTTCTCTTCGGGCAGCTGTGTCTCGTAGTTGTGCTTGCCATCGTTTATTCCTGTCTTGTCGTTGAATTCGTTTGCGTCTCTTTGCCTGAGACGCGCGGAGTGAAGAAGTTGATCGCTTGAGCTTTGGCATTGTACTGTACAACACTATTTGAAACGTATGTAAAGCACGTATTGATTTGCTACAACAACACTCGAGTTGCCAGATGATGGGCGTTTAATTTCGCTGAAGTCCCGCCTCGATACGTGCTTTGCATGCCAAGATATGATGAGCTAAAAGCCGTGTTTTAAAAAGGTGTTCACAAAAAAGTACTAAGTAGAAAGAAAAAAAATCTGTCAACACGTGGATTTGAACCCACGACCTCTTGCACGCTAGTCAGGCGTTCTACCACTTGAACAGTATGTGCTGTGGTTTTCAAAGGAATGTTGCTCAAGTTTTCTCTACACCTTGGCATTCTACGCGCTGTAGAGACCGAACGGAAGCACGCGTGAACTCGTGATAACAATCTTAGAGTAGGCGGATGATGAGCGCTTCATTATCAGCACAGACTATGTCGATTCGCGCCAAGTCTGGTGAGTAAGCAGCGTGACCGTCAGACAGACAGACAGACAGACATTTTCAGCTTTATATATATAGATATACACAGCTGGAGTCTTAGTTAAAAGAAAATTTTAGAGATCAAAAAGTCCTTTAAAATTTTGCTACTACATATCAACAGATACAACTTCACACTCTACACAACTCATCACATTAAAACGTTGCCACAATACTGGACCTTGCTAGGCTTCAAAAATTCTGTGCCTTCATTACAACATACAAGGTGTGTTGTTCCTCGGGTATACGCTGGACAGTTTTATACACTAGGATGTGAGGAGTGATTGTGGGTTTGAGTTTATGTGTGATATGATGAGGTGGAGTTGTTAACAACATGTCATTTGTACCCTAACAGGTAGAACAGGAGTGTCAATTCTCCATTTAATATAACTGCGTAGATTACTTCCCCAGATAACACCAGATCCCCATTAATAAAGCTGGTCATTCTCTAACTCTAAAAACCCACATGTATAATATACCTTAGTAACAATTCACTGAAAAATGCACACACTGATAAACTTTTAAACAAAACCTCAAACAGATTACTGTCACTATATGGAACACAATTTGCGCTAATATAAATAATGTAATAAAGAATAAAATGTTACCTAGGGGAATACCCTGTAACCAAGTCAAAGCTTGCCATGACAACAATATTTATACAATTTAAACACACATGCTACAAACTATTCATAACTCCTTCCCAGTTCACTACATTGAACTGATAATGTTACAACATCTAAAACTGATGTTAGTTGAACATTGATAAATTGACTACTGTGTCATATTCATTCACTATCGGTCTAGTCCTTCATAACAAGTCAGTGAATGTTGTTACAATTATTTATCCTTTTCTGAGTACACAAATGATATGTTTTCTATTGTTGGATGGTTTTAGGGTTTGTACATTTGTTCCAGCTCTACCATATGTACATGGTCAACACATGACTACTACAGTACTACCTTCACACAGACGTACAATATTTGTATAACACACTACACACAGACAGATTCACCTGTGATGGTAAATATCTAGGATGAGATAGGAAACTGAAGGATTATTAACGGTAAATCTGGACATGTATGACCTAATCTCTTAGACCTATATCATCTGTGTCATTATCTGCCTGAGTGGACTGCTCCTCCCTGCCTACCACATGATCTGCATAATCCTAACCCTTAGGGTATATAACACTGGTCCATTATTGTATGTCTCTAAGGCCCCAACCTATTCATCACTCTTAGGACTTGTTAGATGAGACTGGAACACCATCTGACCATGAGGATGTTCTGTATCTGTCATCTTGTTGAGATCATGTGATCTGACTATCTTGTACTATTGGTGGTGGTCAGCACTACTTGAATCAACCTGTAACGGAACAAGTTTAATGAGACACGTATGACAAGTTAGTCAGTATGGTGTATGTATAACTACTCTATGATGACCATGGAATTATTGTGTTGTAACACAAGTTTATGAAATGAGCTACACAAGGACACAGTTATTAAACTACACTACTAATGTACATGGTTGAGAGGTAGAGGATGACAGATATACTACACAGTTAACAATATTATATCATTGACTATGACACAATTGTGTAGTCAGTCAACAGTGTTGGGAGTAACGCGTTACGTAATATTATTACTTTTGTGGTAACTAAGTAATATAACGAAATACGCTATAAAAACAGGTAACATAACTCAAGTTACTTTACTTACTAATGTAATGCGTTGCCTAAGTAATATAGTTACTGTAACGAGTCTAACATTACAAAATATTATTACTACAAGTAACGAAGTTACTGATCTCGTTAGTTATCCTCTGAGTAACGCCTAGCCACAACGAAGTAACGAAGCATACTGAATGAAGCTTATTCACCAGCTTCTTACTTACAACCAAGATTTGCACATTGTCCAACAACGCAATCATGTCACGTGATAAAGTGGTAGTTTCACACGTGACAGCTTAAGGCTGTGGACACAAAGTAATATAATATGTAATATTATTATAATTACTTTATTTTATGGGTAATATGTAACTGTAACTAAATAGTTCAGTTGCAAGTAATATGTAATATGTAACTAGTTACTTTTACAAAGTAACTTGCCCAACACTGTCAGTCAAACACACAAGATAAACAAGTGGTTAGTGACATGTATCATCCTGGAGGTAATATTTGTAGACCAACATGTAACCATCAATATATTAGTTACAGGACAAACAGGTTTCCAGTTTGAGATAGTCAAACCCTCCTCCAAGGCAATTTATCACAACAGCAGCTGAACAACAAATGTTGATTCTTGCAATAAACCCTCTACCTGCTGGTCTAAGCTATCTGTCTACACATGAACAACTCTGGTAGTTGTGGGAAACACAGTTACTGTTTCCATTCAACCAACACTGGGATGTCCATGTACCACTCATACACTCAGCTGGGGCAGGACTAGTAACACACAGGAGGAATGTACAAGTCTTACAGATACAGGACACACAACCTGAAGTTCCAGAATGATCCCTAAAACACTACTCAACACAAGGACAGGTTCCACAGTTGACATGAGACCACCAGGTCCTCACTGTATAGCTGGGTAGACTGCAACAATATGAGCAAAGTTTCTTGTTCAAGGTAACAACAGTAACTGGGAATTTAACTTGGAACTTTTCCAATTACTAGGTAGTTGATTATGATACCTCACAAAATGCATGCACACACACATGCACGCACGCACGCACGCACACACACGCACGCGCACACACACACGCTTGAGTGCACACTCATACAGACACACACTGCACAATAGCAGAATTAACCACAGTCAGAGCATGGAATATATGATGATGTTAAAAGTGGCCTAAGGTGACGTCAACTTTAATCTCAGAATCAGTAGTTGATGACAACATTACATCACTAGCATGCGTCATACATAACAATTACAGCATTAAAAAGAAGAAAACACATACAGGCATCTGTTTATTGAATTAGTTTTTTTTTTTAATTATCCTAACTCGATTCTTTTTTTGTTTGCCAGTCTGCATGCCTGCCAGCCTGACTACAGTCACAAGGCTAGAGGCCAAACGAAGCAGTGCATGGGTACCATTTTAAACCACAACAACAAACTAACTGGATGTGCCTTTTGTAGTTCTGATGAATGTCTGCCTTCTGTGCATTGTCATTATATTCAATTAAATGATCCTCTTCTCTCTTAAGATGTCAATTTTCCGTATCAGCACTTTCCTTGAAGGGGTATATTTGTGACCGGATCTGTAAGAATCCCATGTTAACATGGTCTTTTCATTGGACCAGTGGTTTGGGATAAATATGACATTCCAACCATCAGGGAATTTCACTTTAGGCCAACAGGCTGGTGTCTTCCCAGCATAGATGACTTGTGGTGGAAGAAATTTACCACTTAGTGTGCAAGTAAACAAAGCGGTGATTTGTCGATTGTCATTACAGCCTGTTATTTCTACTCGTTTAGCCGTATATGAGGTCAACAGGGAAAACAATTTGATTCCGCAAATTGGTGTATCCATTAGATAGAAATCTTGCCAACAATCGTCATTATTCCAATGCTACATGACTATTTGTAACCTCTAAAGTACCTCAGGCACTATATAACAAATGGACAGTTACTTCCTTAGTTAACTTGAGAGGAAACTAAGTACTACACACACACACACACTACACTACACACTACATACACACACACACTACACTACACACTACACTACACACTACATACACACACACACTACACTACACACTACATACACACACACACTACACCACGCACAACACACACACTACACACAAAGAGTATATTGTATATTATGAACATACAGACCTTAATTCCATACTCTCCCTTGACTGATAGTACTGTAGCTCTATTGATTCTCCTCCAGAATGACATACTGTACTCCTTTTCCAAATATGGCTTTCATTGCACATGATATCCACATTAAAAGGTTAAAACATCAAGTTGACATATTATTGTGGTAAAGTTGTCAAAACTTTGGTGGTAAATTCCCCAACTATATCATGTGATGTAACCAATGGACAAATTGACCTTTGACATGTTACTGAAGTGTCATTAAATCAACCATGACATTATTTTGCTGCTAGCTACCATCATTCCAATAGGACAAGAAAGTCATAGACTGGCCAGAACAACCGAGAACTGGTCACATTAAACTGGTGCTCAACAATAAAGACATGTAATAGCTAGAGAAGAAAGGGGAATAAGATTTCCTTTAATGTATATTGTGAAATGTTACACCACATTTGATAGGACATTGAAACATCTTACTGACATAATATTTATACACAAATACACACATACCATATTTGACAAGTTAATAGCTGTCCCAGATAGTAGCCGCTCCACAGCCTAGAATTATTGTAATATAAGAACCGTCCTCGAATAAGAGCTGCAGCTTGTATCTGAACATACTGTTGCAATTGTAGATAAGACATGTTTGAAGCAGGAACCTGACAAAGGAGTTGTTTTAAGCCAGTAAATATAATTTTTGTTAGAATGAATGACAGTATTGACAGATGAATAAGCAAGGTCAGTCACTCCTGAATCCAAATAAATGCCGTGGGCTGCTGCCACACAAGCCCATAGTAGCTACCTTTGCATAATAGCCACAGGTTTTTGCTCGTTGAAAGTTATAGTAGCCACAGCCATTAACCGGTCAAATACGGTATTCTACATAGTTACACAAGCATTTCAGTGCCAGTGCGTAAGTATTGGCAACACAACTTTATGAAATGATAGAGTACACAAGGACACAGAGATGAGAGGCAGAGCATGAAAAGTGATCTCAGATATACAACAACATTAACAAAACTATATCATTGGCTATACATTGAAATGATCATGTAGATAATGTAAGTAAGAGATATTATCTTTGAGTACTGACACAATGGGTTGGCAAGTCACAACCTTTCATATCAACTATTCTAGTTAACAAATATGATACAATAAGTACAGTAACACAAGTAGCTATTAAGTGTCATTCTGACATTTTATTACATAGAAATCTATCACTAAAACAAGGGCCACTTGTTGATTTCGTCACATTTCACTAGAGAATATTACAACTGAGCAAGTTGTATTCTGTTACTACACCCAAAGGTGTCTACCAGTTTAGTACTTCACAATTAACTGCTACACAAACTCAACATACATGACCGGGTCTGAAAACCTGACACAATCACACAAGCCTAAAGTTATAGTATAACACATTGAATACAGAGGATGAAATGCTTGCGTATAATTAAACAAAATCTGTAAACTTTTGGACGCCTTTCTCTTAGTGAAGAAATGGACAAACAATAAACCTGGATATCATCTTATTTGCCTACTTGAGAGAAGTTCGAAATCTTTGTTTCATTGCAGTAAACCCAAGGAAATGTAAGTTATGGGCATTTGTTTGCGGCACATCAAAATGGTAGAACGGAATCGATCTTTCTTCACAAATTCATCCTTTGTACAGTATGTAGTGAAGAAAGGTGGCACACAGAAAAACTTACCCACTAATCGATTTCCCTATTCATGCCAAACATGATGGTCAAAACTTTAACTCCATATATGTCATTCCATTTGTAAGTTACAACAGCTTTAGTGCTTGCATTTTATTATCCCTATACTTGTTGTATAAATCAATTTCACTGATGTTGCTACTTTGTAGGTCTGTTACTCTGAAAGTTATTGGCATATGAAGCTGAAACTTTGTCAGAGGGTATACTTGACTAAATAGATTATAAATATGTAATATACAGGAATTGTATGATAGGTTTAAATGTAGTACTAGCCACTTGTCTCACTGTATAGTAGTACTGGCAAACATGAGTAGCTTTTATTTGTGGTCTTACAGTTTAGCCTAGAATGAGTTGTATATCAATGATTATGTCACTAATATGAGTCACTTGGTAATGATGAGAATGAGTATTAGTGATATTAGTGTAAATAAGATCGGTTATAAGTATCAGCTACTGTAATTGTATTACTTAATCCAGTTATTCAAATTATAGGCTAATATTGTTATCTGCATACATTAGTTGCTGAACGTGAAGCTTTCACCACTACACATCACACTATGTACCTGCATAAACCTGTTACACCACAATACTAATGTACACAACAACACCCATCATAACTATTACATTACCATATATGGCAAACCACTAACCATATCTTTGTAAACTACTGGACTATTGTAATCTACTGGACTTGGACTGGATAAATAACTATAGTATTGAGATATAGACCAGGGATACTTTGTAAATATCAGAACAGGGTATAAAGTCTCTTGTCTAATCAGCCAACTAATCCACAAATGTGTCATTTGTGCATTAAGTGAAGTTTGTAGTACTACACACAACACAACACAAACAAACACACTACACACACTATACTACATACACATGAAGTTTGTAGTACTACACACAACACAACAAAAACAAACACACTACACACACTATACTACATACACATGAAGTTTGTAGTACTACACACAACACAACACAAACAAACACACTACACACACTATACTACATACACATGAAGTTTGTAGTACTACACACAACACAACAAAAACAAACACACTACACACACTATACTACATACACATGAAGTTTGTAGTACTACACACAACACAACACAAACAAACACACTACACACACTATACTACATACACATGAAGTTTGTAGTACTACACACAACACAACAAAAACAAACACACTACACACACTATACTACATACACATGAAGTTTGTAGTACTACACACAACACAACAAAAACAAACACACTACACACACTACACTACATACACATGAAGTTTGTAGTACTACACACAACACAACAAAAACAAACACACTACACACACTATACTACATACACATGAAGTTTGTAGTACTACACACAACACAACACAAACAAACACACTACACACACTATACTACATACACATGAAGTTTGTAGTACTACACACAACACAACACAAACAAACACACTACACACACTACACTACATACACATGAAGTTTGTAGTACTACACACAACACAACAAAAACAAACACACTACACACACTATACTACATACACATGAAGTTTGTAGTACTACACACAACACAACAAAAACAAACACACTACACACACTATACTACATACACATGAAGTTTGTAGTACTACACACAACACAACACAAACAAACACACTACACACACTACACTACATACACATGAAGTTTGTAGTACTACACACAACACAACAAAAACAAACACACTACACACACTATACTACATACACATGAAGTTTGTAGTACTACACACAACACAACACAAACAAACACACTACACACACTACACTACATACACATGAAGTTTGTAGTACTACACACAACACAACAAAAACAAACACACTACACACACTACACTACATACACATGAAGTTTGTAGTACTACACACAACACAACAAAAACAAACACACTACACACACTATACTACATACACATGAAGTTTGTAGTACTACACACAACACAACACAAACAAACACACTACACACACTATACTACATACACATGAAGTTTGTAGTACTACACACAACACAACACAAACAAACACACTACACACACTATACTACATACACATGAAGTTTGTAGTACTACACACAACACAACACAAACAAACACACTACACACACTATACTACATACACATGAAGTTTGTAGTACTACACACAACACAACAAAAACAAACACACTACACACACTATACTACATACACATGAAGTTTGTAGTACTACACACAACACAACACAAACAAACACACTACACACACTACACTACATACACATGAAGTTTGTAGTACTACACACAACACAACAAAAACAAACACACTACACACACTATACTACATACACATGAAGTTTGTAGTACTACACACAACACAACAAAAACAAACACACTACACACACTATACTACATACACATGAAGTTTGTAGTACTACACACAACACAACAAAAACAAACACACTACACACACTACACTACATACACATGAAGTTTGTAGTACTACACACAACACAACAAAAACAAACACACTACACACACTATACTACATACACATGCATGCATACACCCACCGACTCATCCACATACGCACCCACGTACATATGCACTCACGAGCACCACACCCACACACACACAGAGCTAAGCGATAGTATGATAGTACAATAGATCACAGTAGTTACTCATGAAGACAAAAGTGATAGCATTGCATCACTATCATGATAGTAGCTAGGATTTGTGCTAAAAACATTATCTATCACTAACATTTTAAACCTGTATATCTTTATCAGTGCTTTCTTCACTAACCAGTGTTATACTTCACAAAACCATTTACGTGCACTTGGAAGCATATTAATATCAGTTGAAAAATGTTCACACTAACAAATGGAACATACTAAAGGACTTGCTACAACTGCTGCCTTTGAAAAAGTGGAATAATCCAGATCAGACGTTGTGGGAGCATGCATTAAAGTTTTTGTGCTGCCTCATTGTCTGAGTTGTGTAATACAGACAACACCACCAACAGCAAACAGGCATAGAAGAGGATATACAGAATCAAGCTGTCTTAAGAAATATCCACTTGGTAATACAGTAATTCAGAAACTGCCGGGATACAGTATTCACTATTGTGATATTAGATGAGAAACTACTGTATTGTGATTACAGATTTTTGCAAGCAGAAAGTGTCAAACAGTGCCACTGTACTTGTTAGTGGAGCTGACAGTACATCAGAAATTATCTAGTATCTTGTCATAGCCTAGCAATTGTAGCATGTGGTGTGATAATGACCCACCTGCCCGCACACCAGCCTCGCGCCTGCTTGTACTCCACTTTTTAAATCTTCTGATGAGAAACTGAAAATCATCAAATTGTTACCTTATGAACCAGATTACTCAGTCTTGCGTGACCAGACCACCTCTTACTCTTTATCATTGGTTGGGAAAAACAATGACAAAGAGAGGTCTGGCCAAGCGCATGAAGTGAGACTAGAGACTACTACGGGTGGAGTAACAAAACATAACAGACTAACTGGAGGATTATACATCCCGTACAAACACATCATAAACACTTACTACACATGCTCACTGATAATTTCGTTTGGTATCGCCCCTGGTCACCTTGCTCCTGGATCCGATCGCGAGATGTATCAATACTTTCCGGATACTACCTACACCAGTCTCGTGATTTGCATTAGCCTTTGGTAGCCTCATTTTCTTCAGATCCTTGTCGATAGCTGATAATCACTCTATAACAGGTGTTTGTGTGTGTTGTATAGTATATTACAGTATGATGAAGTGTTGATTCTTGGTCGTGTCTCAGTGTGTCTTCGGGTAAGGGTAGAGGGTGGGGCGACTTAGCAATGCACAAACCGTCCGGACTTGTTTAAAGGATCACTGTTCCATCCAGACGATCTATGCAGAGAGGCTATTATTAAAGCTGGTAAAAGATCAGTGCAAGAATAAAGTATGATAGAATCACATTGATCAGTATCTCATTACGTTATGACAAATATTCTGATGTAGTGATTATGTCACCATAATTTTGGGAAGCTGTCAGTGCTGTAAGTGTGGTTTTGAAAACTGTAAGAAAATGTGCACAGTTCGTTAAATATGAGATGTTCTAATAGAGCAGTCAGAAATTCTAACAAGAAAAACTAATTTAGGGATCATAGGAGTGTACCTGAAGATAGCATAAGTGACTGATTATCAAATGAAGTTTACACTTTACTTTTCATAAATAGCTATCTCCAGGAAAGCAGTATTAACCTCAAATTTTCACCAGGAGGTAGCGCCTTTCTCGTAGAATATCTCACATAAGTTTGAGCAATAGTATCCGATTAGTGTCCATGTTACAAGTGGATTTCTGCATTCTGTATAATTTGAAATATCAAACACCGCTACCTATTATCGTTAATTTCCGTTGATCAGTTATCGAACATTTTGCACCTTTTCTACTCTGGTAACCTCAGTGCAACCTACACACTCTTAATTATTATATCAACGTGTTAACTGAAGTACCATGATACTGTAACTGAAGTATAGTTTTGATACAAGCATGCACATGTGAGTTACAACAGCGAATCGTTTAGTGTTAAAAGCATACAGTAAAAAGTCAGCATACTATGAACAATAACACAGTCTTATCATCCTTGTTTACAACAACTCCTTCTGTGGATACATCTTTCACTCAGGAAAATGATAAATAGTTGGCCAATTCTGCTGCCAAAGTCATACTCGAGTTGTAGTTCTTTCATGGCGATTCCTGTGTTCTTTTTCTTCATTTCTTCATCGGTAAGCTCATGGACTAGACTATTGGAATTCTCCATATAAATACCTTACGAGTATGTGGAATAATATTGTAAACTTCCGAATACATTACGTGACTTTAATGTTCAATAATAGGTCACTATACTGGTGGACATTTAATCCCCAATTTAGTCGTGATTGAAGAAGGGATTAATTGTCTACAAGTATATTGTCAGGTGTAGGCAACTCCATGAACTTGTTTCATTGCTCAACTTAAAATTCCTAAAGTTTCCTTATATATACTTGTTTGTTGTTTGTTTATTTTTTGTACAATAATTATACCAGCCCATAACACATTAAAACACAGACTTGGTTTATCTGAATGAGCACACCAACTTCAGTTACTGAAAAGTGGCAAGTGGCCAGTACAATTCATTTTTAGCTACAGGTACACCCCTGTATGTTCAACCCTTTAAACAACGTTACAAATGAAGAACCATATGAGAGGTACCTCTACAATCAATCCAGTCACTACAGAAAATACAGATGATTCCTGTTACAAACTTAGGGAAGTTATCACTTGCTGAATCAACACCTTGAGCTGTCAACAATGAAAAATGGGACACTAAGGAGGAGAGAAAGTTAGTCCATGATGGATACATTGTATGTACTGTGGTATCACAGTTGGGCTGAAGTGATGTCTAACAGTGACTGACTGATACTACCTGACTGACTTACTTACTAATACCTTCAGACAAGCATAACTCAATAACACCTATATATGACTATGGGCTTGATATTGTAAGTCATGCAGTAGAAATTTCTCTAAATAAAAGAAGCT
Source organism: Dysidea avara (assembly GCF_963678975.1). NCBI lineage: Eukaryota > Metazoa > Porifera > Demospongiae > Dictyoceratida > Dysideidae > Dysidea > Dysidea avara. The sequence goes on from NC_089273.1 coordinate 69,120, forward strand.
CATATAGCTACAGTGTACCTAATGGAGGCATTTCAAGTAGTATTAAAGACACTTTTGTGTTTGATTATACTTAACTAATACTGCCAAGGTGCCATGAAGGTATTGTGAGGCTGGTTTACAGGGTTGTTTTTTGAGACTCCGTGATCCTTGATATACAGTACTGGTAAACAGTTACACTAGTTAAAATACTCTACTAGGATGATCCTTGATATACAGTACTACTGAATTGTATGATAAAAAGTCACACTAGTTAAACTGCTCTACTAGGACAGTCTGGTAGAATGTGAGAGCACGATTGCTAAATTATTTAACCAATCACTGCTTTAACTTTAGCAACCACATGATGACATAAATCAAAACACAGAAATTTAAATGTGTGCGTTCCGTTACTGACTCCATTGGAAAGATACTGTATCTATGAATATACTCATCCCTATTAGCTTATAAATTTCCTGATTCGTGTGATCATGTGATCCACAATAGATAACTATGTAAATATTACAACATGTTGTGTTATGTTGTTACAGAGGATAGTGATATGGCTGAAAAGAAGAGGAATTATGCTACTGATGTGAGTATACACTTATTATACCTGTATTGTGTATTGTGTTGTATAAATGTCAAACCTACAATGTGTGGTTGATGTATTAGTGTATAAAATAATGTTTGGACAATTACTGGTCAATTACACTAGTTATCAGGTCATATTTTGTCAGGAAATAATGTCTTTATAAGTTGAGTGTGTGTGAGATATTGGCCAAGGAGGGACACCAAACATAGAGGTATTGGCATGTAATTTTTGTTGTTTCCTTGTGGTGACCACAAAGCCATTCCTATAGGGTAAACTGTGAGGTTAACAGTTTACTATGTTGTACCAGCCTACTTGTCTCAGATGTGCCTGTATTGTAGTAGTAAAATGTACGTACTTATAACCTGTTAGCCATTATTACCTATTACTTGTGGTATTCACCTGTACATCTAGAATGAACAAGACATCACTGCATCTCTTACAATTTTGGCCTTAGTGATAAACCTCAATAATAAGGCCACTGGCTTTGTTTTATAGCTACACTAGCATTGGTACCTGCCTTACATACAGGACCATCTCCACATGTGTTAATGCTGGACACAGAGACCAAGCATTAAATTAAACACCGGCACTGCTCATGTAGGTATGTAGCATGTATGGTGATGTTACTTTTAAAGAACTTATGCCATCCCTCAAGGTAGGTAAAATCAGTGTACCCAGGGACCAAGGACCCGGGAACCTGCGGGAATCCAACTCTTTTTGGAATTTTATACACTTCACAACATTCTATACTTGTACTAGGACAAGTAGTCTTGCATGGACAATCCACTTTTTCCCTATCATGGTGTCTCCCAAGATGTTTATACCAATTACAAAGTACAAGCACCTCTGGAAACGTGTCTGAAGCTGACTGCACTTTATATAGGCCACTTGCCTGCATGAACATACGTACTAGTCTATTATGCCGCCTAGCTACTAGAGTAGTTTAGAAGCATTGTGCAAATTGTATGAAGTCTGGTTGTCGAGTTGCTGGAACTTGCTTAGTTTGGCTTAGCTAGTAATCGCTATTTACATAGAATATTTGTTTGCACGATATTTCTAAACTTTAGTAGCTAGGTGACATAATAGACTAGCATGCTCATTGTGCAGCAGGTGAATGGTTTGTGAATGCAGTCAGCTTCAGACATTCTTTCATAGGGGTAGGTAAAAACAGTGGACCCAGGGACCAAGGACCAGGGGACCCAGGGACCCAACTCTTCTTGGAATTTTATACCGTTCACAAAATTCTATATTTATACTAGGTACCTTTGCAAGTAGACTTGCATGACTAATCCACTTTTTCCCCCATCACGGTGTCTCACACAATGTCTCACGCGATGTTTAAACCAAGTAGAAATTATAAGCACCTCTGAAAAAGAGTGTCTGAAGCTGACATTTATAGGCCACTCACCTGCTGCACAATGACCACACTAGTCTATTATGTCGACTCACTACTAAAATTTAGAAACATTGTGCAAATGCACCACGATGTATGAAGTCTGGTTGAATGTCGAACTGTTGGACTGAAACTTGCTTAGCTAGTAATCGCTATTTCCCGTGAATATGTGTTTGCACAATGTTTCTAAACTTTAGTAATGAGTCGAAATAATAGATTAGTATGCTCATTATGCAGCAGGCGAGTGGCCTACAGTTTCAGACACTTTTTTCAGAGGTGCTTATAACTTCTAATTGGTTTAAACATAGTGTGAGACACCGTGATAAGGGAAAAAGTGGATTAGTCATGTAAGTCTATACTTGCAAAGGTACCTAGTATAAGTATAGAATATTGTGAAGAGTATAAATTCCAAGCAGAGTCAGGTCCTTGGGTCCCCTGGTCCTCGGTCCCTGGGTCCACTGTTTTTACCTACCCATTTCATAGGCGCTTATAATTTTTGGTGCAAACATCGTGCGAGACACTCTGATGGGGGGAAAGTGGATTGACAATGCAAGACCACTTGCAGAGGTACCTATAGGATCCGGGGACCAAGGACCAGGGGACCTGCAGGAATCCAACTTTTCTTGGAATTTTACGATACACTTCACAATATTCTATACTTGTATTGTATTAGTCCTACTGTTTTTACCTACCCCATCCTGCATACTGAAATTAATGATGTAAAACAACAAAGTTATTTGTCTGTGGTTTTGACAGGAATGTAGCTCATTTATTGAGTGAGTCTTGCCTACCAGTGCCTTCAACGTGTTGTAAAGAACAAATAAAAGCATTGGTACCTGCTGTACATGTAGGGACAACAAATGTGACATTATTAGTATTCTATATTGCTGTGTAGCATACATGTTGATAGTGCTTTGAACATAATCCTTATGTCATCCATATAGTGACATAATGAACATGCAGGGTTAGTTGAACTACATGCAAGCTAAGGCCATTACAGGTGGTGTACACATAGCACAGTTTCTGTCTCTGCATGACATTTACCTTACTGTCAACAAAAAGAAGAAATGAACTTGTGCGTAATTTAAAGGACATGACTAAAATGCGGAGCAGACTGGGAAAACATACTCATAAATGAACTGGGAAAACTTACTGCAGACGTCTGTTTACCACTCCTGAACAATATCAGATGCTGCAGTGACTGTAAATAAACCGCTGAACATTGTCTTGAAACTTGTATAAGCCGATATTAAGTAGAGCTGTACCAATAATCGGATCAGCTAAAATATCGGCCACCAATATGGCATTTTTTACCAATATCGGCATTGGTATAGAACAGTATCAGGACCGATATCGCTACTGATATTTATACAGCAATAGTTGGATTATAATATTGATTTTCTATGTTGTTCATGTGGTTGTTCAGTGGCAGTGGCTTATTTTCACCCTACAGCAAGCGCTATGTTACGACAAGCCATACAAATACATGCAATTCTAGTGTTTGTTGCTGGAAAGCTTATCAGTCTTAAACAAAGCAGTTATATATAGTACCTTTGTAATAAAAAGAAGAGTCACAGGATAACCAAGGAAACCTACTGTACCAGCCTTCACACAAACCAATAAAATGCAGAAATATCTGTTTAAGGCTTCATGGGAGTATGCATAAAAATGTTTGTGGGTGACTAATTGTCTGGATTGCACAATATAAACCCAAGCCACCATCACCACAGGCATAGAGTGAGCAATGAATATATCACATGTTGTTGAATAGTAGGTAAATGTACATTTTTGCATAGATTAACTATGACTTTTATTTATAATACAAATATCGGATTGACTATCGGTTATCGGCTTCTTTTGGTGGTATACATATCGGATATTGGTACATGCCAAAAACCCATATCGGTACAGCTCTAATATTAAGCACCGCACTTAAAACTGCTACTGAACTTCATTCCTTCTGTGCTGAATTAAAAGTGCATTCTTCATGGTGTGACTTTATAATGCTGTAAACAAGCCAAAGGTGACTTGTTGAAGAGATGCTGTTATTAATAATAGATTTGTGTTCAGGTTAATTGCTACATAGCTTTGTGGCTGCTTCTTCAAAGTCACACCACAGTTTTACATCACCAGCTGGTAAGACTGACTACAACAATAAAATGTGCTATAACTATAATTCAACCATGTCTACAGCACTGATAGTGACAATTTCACCCATGACTGCTATTACCTGAATTTATTAAACCTAGTTTTAAGCGCTGGGCTTGTTGTTGGCTCGGCCGCACTTTAAAACCATGGCTAAAAGCTTTTGTAAGAGCTTTGTTGTGTGTAATATTGTTTATGGGATGCTATGCTATGAGCTATACTGGTATTTAGGCTTGTTTGAACCAGTCCATTTACAAGTCCGTTCCACATTTTAACCATGTCCATTTGCAATTGTAGTTACTGCATGGCAAGCGAAGGATCAGAACTTGTTCTATGCTATGCACTTTCAGTATTAACGTTGTAGTGACACCTCTTGCCATACAAAACCCCATGCTGGTTTTAAACATCATCATTAATTTTATTGTAATATATGACATTTAATGATCCTTTAAGCAGATCTAGAGTGAAAAGATGTAAGCAGGATTAGTGAAATGATTGAGCAATTACACACATAGTTCGTCATTGTAAACTATGGTATCTGCATAGTGCCAGTAATATCAATTTTCAGATGCACAGTAATACCTGCTCAATCATGCAAGTTGCTTCTCTGAACAAAGTGTTGTACAGATTAAGTGTGAAAGAAGCTATTACCTACACACTGGACAAACACACAGATGGACAAATATTCTGGCAATTTGCCTACCCTACCACAAAAGTGCAATAAGAGTCCATCCCTATGATGTAAAGCAGTCTATGTGCCAGTGCTGAAAAACTGTAAACGTAAGGGTTTGTGGATAATAAATTGTATGTAACAGATACTGTAGAACAAATAGGTGCATCGAAATTTTTTATAAAGTCATGACCTAGGCAGGGATCAAACCTAGGTTGGCTATAATCAAGGGAGGTGTGTATATCACCTCAGTTGTTTGCCTGTGGTTTTGACAAGAATATTACTGTAGCTCAACTTTTCAGTGATCCTATCCTACACCAGTGCCTTCATCGCCCTATAAAGAACAAAGAAGAGCACGTATTGATTTACGGTACTGCTCTCGCGTAATATCTTACTCACTCGCACGCATGCAATTACAAGCGATTAAAAAACTCACTAAAAAGTTGGCGTGGCACCTTTTTTGATTGCGAGTCTTCATCCCTCGAATCAACAAATGAATACCCGCAATCGAAACAGGTGCCACACCCACTTTGTAGCAACTACTTTAATTGCGCGTAATTGCACTTGAATCTTGGGTGGTACCATACACTTGGGCAGTACCATACTACAACATCACTTAAGGTGCCAGATGATATGCATTTACACTAAAATTCCTTGTCAATATGTGCTTTGCATGTCATATATGAGCTAAACATTGAGTTTTATATAGGTGTGCACAAAAATGTACTGTTTAGAAGAAAAAAAGTGCTAACACATGGATTTGAACCCATCACCTCCAACACGTTCTACTACTTGAACAGTTTGTGTTGTGGTTTTCAAAGGAATGTTGCTCAAATTTCTCTAGACCTTGGCCTTATACATGCTGTAAAAAATGAACGGAATCACACATGAACTCGTAATTATAATCTTCGAGTAGCCAGATGATGAGTACTTCATTATCAGCTTTGATTATGTTGATTCTCTCTGAGTTTGGTGAGTAAGTGGCATGACGGATGGACAGAAGGTTTATCAGCTTTATATATACTTAGATTAATGAGGTTGTCGGTAATAGGGTCACCTTGCTAACAGGGCCACTTATTATGGTCCTATAGGTGGCTCTGTTAATGAGGTTTCACTGTTTTCTACTAGTTTCACTTTTGACCTTGTATACAAACATCCCACACTGGCATTGTGTCCTCCTTACTTTTATCAATTTCATTATTTTGCTGTGCATAACTTAGAATACACAATTGGTGGTATTAATCAAGTATTGTTAGTCTTTTCAAATCAGTTTACCTCATCTAATATCTCCAAACTAAATGACAACTCTCAGTGTTGCAAAATACAAGTTTAGTCACTGAACTTGAACACGTTTCACTAGCATTGTGCCAGCATTTTGTCAGAATTTCACCCACATTTCACTCATGTGGGTGAACGTTACCTTGGAGCTGAACCGTACCTTGTTGTATGTACATGTTGAGCTGAGTTATGAGAAAACGATAGAAAAGATAACTGGATTTGTCTATTAGATAAATGACATTTCAGCCACCTAGATGGTTGTAGTGATGACAGTAAGGTGTCAAGAGCAGACAGGTGCAGATTGACTCCATTACAAGTTTGAGAAATAGTCATAACAGACTGGGTGTTTATGACTTCCTCATTAGAAATGTATGATGAAAACTTTGATTGGCCATCAATAATGTGTCAGAGATCAGTACTACAAATGAGCCAAATTTCAAGAACTTGTGTAATTCCATACTTGAGCGTTATTTGAGAGTTCAGCTCAATGCATATAAAAGAGTACTATACTAAGCAGGCTCAGGAACACTGTGATAAAAATGCAGTGTATTTGATGTAGTTGTACTACTTGAAGAGGTGTACGGCTAGTTTAGACAACCATTACAAAAGTTACAATGCTTATAACATTGATAGATTAGCATGTGTGAATAAGTGGGCGATGCCTATCAAAATGGGTGTAGTTGGAGATGGTCGGATATCCAAATTTCTTGTAATAACCATTACTGTGTCAAATTTGGTCAAAATGTACACTTGTTATGCTGTGCCACTGCACTATTTCTAGTAGTGGTACGTATTACTAATGTCACAGTATTAGGCCATGTCAACTTAATTATTTCACAGGCCTGACCAGCCCATTGTTCAAAGATTTAAAAAAAACTCATCCAGGGAAAAGGAAGCTAAAATGCCACTAAAAACTGAAACTCTGAATACAACCCTTGTATTATTCCAATACAATTAACTACTATGTATTTACCTGCCATTCACCTTCTCAAAACCTAACTCAGAAACACAGTATGGCTGCAAATGAGTTGCTGCTTTGTTGAGACCAAACTTCCAGGTTTACTGAAATTGTTTTCATAAATGTGTGTGTACCTATCTGTTTATCTAACTATCTACCTATGTTTGTCCGTATGCACCCACATTAGCAAAATCATTAAATGATAAAAACAGATTTTACATAAGAAGTAAAAGCGAAATGAAGTCTGTATTAAACTTCTGCACAGGTAAACTTTGCTCTGAGGTGGTTTGCAGTCTGAAATGTGGGTGTGGCAACTCTCCTCAGACTTTGCGAATTACATTCCCTTTGGGGTTTACAGGCGGTTAACAACTAAAAACAATGGTGCAGGCCTTGTAGACTACTAGGAATAGCCTATCCCTTCTAGTCGAAAGGGGACGTATCCTTTGCGTACATGAACGAAAATGAAGAGCATGCAGCTTTCAGGCTTTATCAAGAGAATTTGTGGCAGAAAACATGATAGTCAAACTGTAAAACAGTTTAGAAGATACTTCTGTGCATAATATGTTGTTTGTTTAACAAGCGCTTCCATAGCAGTGCATAGCAACGTAATTGAAAGAATTATGAAATATGAGAGTTACGCACTGATAATAATTTATTATTGCACAACCAAGAACCCTATTGGTTAAAATTATAAGATAGTAATACATAGTTGGTTAATTCCAGATGAGTTAGAGCTACTGTAGCTACATGGTGCCTGGTTTTTAGAAGTAGCACAACATCAACTTGTTTTTGTACTCATATTGTTCTGATTTCTGATAATATTACATACTGACCTATCAACCCTATACTCTTGATATTTTAGTCTGTGAAACAAATAATCAAGTTGAAGTGTTCTTAATGTTACAATCATTTACCACAATAAAACAAATACCTGTGGTAGCTCAACAAGTCTCATGTGTCAATACCACAAATAAACTTCTTTACATAAATTGACCAGTTGTCAACATCACCAACTGACTTCAAACATTTGGTAATTCTCTACTGAAATAATGTGGAATGAAACATGTCCAAAGGAGTCCTAGAAGGTATGGTGGTATTGTAAAAAGCAAAAACAGTATGACTTAAATATCACAGTTTACTAATATGATACTGGTATATTGGCCAGTCCTATTTGTCATCATTCATTACACACTACTAACACTAATGTAACTTAGTTAGTTTACTTTATTATTGTAATCTAATAGTGCTCCTAGTTATAGCTAAAGTTCAGTCACTTTAACACTACACTATACAAACAGACACAAAAGGTATAACTTGTCTAAAATTAATTAAAATAAGCATCTATCCATTTTAATAGTGATATTGTCTTCACTTGAGAAGCTATTTTGGAATCATACTGTAAACAGTGGTGAAGAACAACTTGTATACTAACAATATGCTAAGGTTCTTACATTCTCAGTGATATACCTTGTGTACATAGTTGAATTTGGCTTAAAGTTTTTACCATAAATTGGCATAGCTTGGTTTTAAATGAAAAATGACAAAGATCTTGTTTATGTACATACCCCATTGTAAACAATCGCATGTCATTCATATACTGTACTCTTGGTTATACAGTGTAGCTACAGGAATGATACACAGATATTCAAAACTCTCCATGACAACAAGTTAATAAGATAGTATATGGTGATAGCTAACTTATCACACAGTGGCAGAGCCATCCTGTATAGCTGTACGGTAGTTATCATCCAGCAAGGAACTTTGACAATCCCGCACACTGGGATTTAAGAGGGTATCACTAAAAGGAGGAATGGGAAATGAGGAAATGGGAAACTGAGTATTTCTCTATAGTTTGTTTTCAATGTATTGGTGATATTGCTAGCAAGTGAGGGCCGTCAAAAGTCATCAGTGAGGGTGCAAGCTGGACATAAAGCCAAGTGCATAGTTGAAACTTGGTATTTGAATTCATTATTCAATGTTCCACTGTCAGTGCAACTTTGCTAGGAGTAGCTAGAGTGACAATGAACAAGACTGAATGAAAACAGCTTTCAAGTGTTCTCAGCATTGCGCAAACTCTACCTCATTCTTCCGACATGTGATCTCAGTCAATACATATTTGTTAACCTCCTGCTGTGATTATACTATAGTGTGATTACTCTACTCAGTGTCACAAGTTCTCTTGTCACTGCTACTAACACTGGTATATTGTACGTATGCTGTTGTAGCTATCAGATGATTACTCATGCATGACATTTGTATTTACCATGTGCTTAATGTAGTCTCAGATGTAGTGGTCGGTGAAGTAGTAGTAGTAGAACAATGAGTTGCCAAGGGAATCTCTTACACTGTATCATAATCACAAAATATTAATTTTATATCATGTACTATAGCTACTACAAACATTGCAAGGTGCAATACTATAAGTCACCTAGTTCACTATACAGTCATGATAGTACTGGTGAGCATATACTGGTAGTGGATTGGTGTTTTGTCATTACCATATCCTTAAATAAAACTGGATCAGCTTTCTTGGAATACATTATATGATATTTTCTTTTTGAAGGAACTGAGTACCAGTAGCTGGCTAGTGACACTCTACCCAAGCTACTATCTTGTACAAATCACCTCTACATATTATGCTGATTACACATGTGTCATATACATGTACATATAATCATATTACATTACCATGTGTATGTGTCATTAGTGGCTACTTACATTCATAGTTCTTGATAAATTATAATTTGATTAGTGCCAACCTTCAAGGAAAGATACAGTAGTTACACTAATTCCATGATAGTGTTGATGAAGACTTGATGTAGTGACAGGAGAATTTGAGCTCAGTAGGAGGTACACAAATATGATTGAGATCACTTGCCAGAAGAATGAGGCCAAGTTTGCACAATACTGAAGAGCTGCATTCAATCAGTCTTGCTCATTGTCACTCTAACTACTCCTACTCCTGTAGCAAAGTCACACTGACTGTGGGATGCTAATAATTGATTGAATACCAAGTTTTGACCATGCACTTGGTTTTGTGTCCAGATTGCACCTTCACTGATGGCTTCTGACACCATCACTTGCTAGCAACACTGCCTGGAACACAACAAATTAAAGTGTACTATAGAGAAGCGCTCTGTTTCCCATCTTCCATTTCCCATTTCGGTTTCCTAATTTTCCATTCCTCCTTTTAGTGACACTTGATTTAAGATGGTTTAGTTGATGTTAGACTTGCTTCCTAGAGTAACACATAATGTATTGTAGAACATCATTCCTTTTTTTCAATAGCATGCTTATTTTTCAAATATTGTTTTTTTATTTAAAAAAATATTTTGTGCAAGCAATGTGGGTTATGTTGAGATGATTGCATATACACTGAGCACTGTACGTTTTGACACTACGTTTGTTGAAACATTAGAATGAAGTCATTTCCCTTCAATTCAAGATAGGATTATAGCATGATTGGTTATTATTGTAGTTAAGTGAATGTTGAGTGCTAACATTTACATATTGAGTAAATTGGATGTGTGTGGAAGACCCCGTTTTGCCTATTCGGCAACATATGTGTAAAGATGGTATTCATCATTAGAGTGATAGTCCACTAGTAATGACCATAATAAATAATTTGTGTTGTGGTATTAGTGACTGTTGTTATGGTAACTAGTAGGTGTAGTGTGGATGATGTACAGTAATATCATGTCATATATTAGGATGAGAAGGACAGGCTTCACAAAGCTATAGAAAATGATGATTTGGACACAATAAAGAGAATGACGCAGTCCATAGATGTTAATGCCTGGATACGTGTTTATGTAAGTATTACTTCACGTTGTCATCACAAAATACATAATATAAGATTAATAGTATTATAATTTGATAAAATTACAACATTATAGACAATAACTAGAACTAGAAGTAGATAATGACTCAAGGTATAGTAAGAAACACTCTGCTACACTTCAGAATATTTTCCATAACAATTTTGAAATTTTCTGGTGATCATCTGAGCATCATTTCACACACTGATAATGGTATACCATATTTGGTAGTGTTGCCAAAGCTAGTAGGTATGATTTTTATTTATTGTTGGATTAAGGTTGAAGTTAAGGTTGACTCTGTCTCACTTTCAGTTTGCATTTTTACATAATGTATTTAACATCTGGGTCATTCCATGTCAAATCACCAAGGAATTGTAGGGTCACCTCTCGGATTTTGATGAAACTTAGTGTGTTTGTAGTATCTCCCGTACCAATTTTTAGCCCCATACACCACATGGTTCTGATTTATGACAACAAATATTTTGAGTATTTCATGAAAAATTGGTCCGTCTTGAGTTACAAAATGAACTGTAGCTCATCAGTGTGTTAATATTAAAAATAGAGTTTTCAGTGATTAAAGACTGTCATTGATAGTAATCTATAAAATTAGTTATGGGATATTAACTAATTAAGATTTTAAAAGGCTCCATTAAAACTTTAATCCTTAATATTTCAAAATGTGTTTCTTCAAAATCTTTGAATTTTTTAGTGAATTACAATTAGATCATGGTATATGGTTGATAAATTTTTTTTGTGATGGGGCCTAGGGATGAGTCTATTTTGTTTTTTTCCCACCTATTTTTCTTTCCAGCAATTATTATTTTCTTACCTATTTTACTCAATATTTGCTCAAATTGTCTCTATTTTGCTCAGCATCAATAAAAGTTATTTCACTCATACGTAGTAGAGCTGAGCGATACTGCCATTTTAGTATCACGATCGATACTGAAGCCACCATTCACGATACTGAATAGTTCACGACACTTGTGAATAAGTCAATCATAGCTGCTGCTACATACTGTATTGCTCAGCATTCCTGCAGGAAGTCCTTATAAGTGATAGTAAACTAGCCACTATCATTCTTGTTTACAGTAATGATTATTGTAACACATATTTTGAGGTTATGTTGTGGTGTTCACACCTCTCTGCAGGGGAAACCAGGTGGGTGGACTTTATCACTTACAAGGATTCTTAGCCTAGTACAGCATAACAAATGGATTTTTAATGACAATAATGTACAGGCATGGTATCACGATAGTTAATAACAAAATATTGCGATATCGATACTTTCAAGATATCGCGATATATCACTAAAACGGTAGTATCGCTCAGCCCTAATACGTAGTAGAGTATCTTGACCTTTAGTTGCCATTTCTATGAGCATATGTTGTCCTAATACCTGTACTATGCTTGACTGTCCTATTAGAGTATCTTGATCCTTTTCATACAAAATGTGCTAAGTTGCCATTCCTTGGTGCCCATTTTTCTAATTTTCCACCTATTTTTCCAGCATTTTGCTCTTTGCTATTTACCAACATATTTTTCCAGCTAAATCGGCACATCCCTAGTGGGGCCACCGTGGGTTCAAGAAATATAATTAAATATGTTGTGGTGTGTAGTGGAATTTTGTAGTCTATTATTGCTATATGGGAGTGTACACCTCTAATAACCACTCCTAATAAGGCCGTTCCAAGTTTGCCTTACACAATGAAGGTGTCCAAGTGTAGTGCAACCTGTATTAGTGACCACCTGTATTGAAAGACCACCGTTGTGCTGCAATTTATTTACTACATGGGTAATTCCATATCAGTTCTCCCAAGTTTTGTGTATGACTCCCTCAGAATTGGATGAAAATCAATTTCAACCCATTGCTTGTATGGCTCTCCAGAAATGTTTGATATTTGGTGTTATTATGAACGTTCAATGCATCATAAGTTGGGCATTTACAAATGAATTGTGCCACTTAAAAGCTCAAAGAATAAGCTTTCGTTTACTATATTTAACAGCTTAATTTGATTGATTGATCGATTGACAAAGTTGATAATTAGCCACGTCTCCTAATCTTTGACCTTTGATCTACCATAAAGTGCTGATTAGAATTTTGTGGATACTTGTCAGACATTCAACTATTAGAGTTGCAATAGTTTCAGCTTGGGGTCTCTATGGAATTACAAGATAGGTAGTGGTGTTTGCAGTGTGTGATGGTGTAATCATTTGATGTTTGTTTGTCTTAATATTATTGTTGATTTGATGTATATACACAAGTATAAGGAATTTTAGCTTGATTAGGGATCATAGAAAAAGTAAGGGAAAAAGAGAAGGTCGTCTACACCTGCACTTCAGTCATGGTATAGACTGAAGTAGGAATTAAAAGTTCACTAGTATATTTGCAGGTGTAGGTCACCTTCCTTGTTTCCCTATTTTTTCTATCATTCCTAATCAAACTTAGAATTCCTAATTTTTCCTTTTAAACTTGTTTTTTTTTTACTTTTTTGTAACATTACTGGTGAACCCGTGCATACTGCATCAAAGAAAAGGATGACACCAGAGTTAATGTTTTCACTAGTGCTGCCACGATATAGAAAAACTCTATATCATATATCACCAAGGTTTATGTCATGATATGAACATATGTCATGATATAGAGCTAACTGTAACATTTGCAAGACAAACATATACCGTATAGTAAAAAACTGGCAGTAAAAACTTTAACAAATTTGGCGAATAGCGTTCAATTCGCCAAAGTTTTTTTTGCCAATCATTTTAAATAATCACATGAGCACATTGAGTAACTAGAACTTCAGATGAAGGTCAGCTCGTACCACCCCACAATAAAGATCGAGCTGACTTTGAAATATGCCCCACAGTTGTAAGCACTCCAGCCACTCCCTGGGACAACATTTCCAACCGGCTTCCCGTTTGCACGTCAGCTAGTTCATCGTCTCGTGATGGATTTGGACAAATACTTTGATATACATGATAACATCTGCTACTGAAAAAGTAAATACGGTCGTTCTCGGCATCGCAGGAAATAGCGAAGCATGCCTTTGCTAGCTCGTCATTAGATCAGTAGCTACAAAAGTACTGTTGCAAAAACAATGCTATATAGCTACCTATAGCTACACTTACTACACTGTGTAACTGATGAGTTGATACCTTGTAGTTATCCTTACATACCATCGATTAAAATCTTTGGCAGTAAAAACTTTGGCGAATATTATTTCAATCGCCAGAGTTTTTTCCACCAATTTTTTCAACAGAGGGGTTTCGTCACACTTTTTTACCGCCAAAGTTTTTTACTATACGGTACATACTCTTCATTGTTTTAAATACCACAAGCAAAAGGTGCTCTAGTTTATCAGGTTTTAAATACATTTTGCTACTGCTTTACAGTTGAGACAAGTGGCTGACACTACATAGAAACCTTAAAACCTCCAGTTTACTTTGGGGTTAGCTTGTTTATCACACTAAACCATCAACACATAACTTAATTAAATGCCAAATACCATATGTTTGGCCTCCCCTACATCATTATACTAAGGGGCACAACCATTGGCAATATCATATCATATCATATCACCACTTTGTTATATCAATAGTATCAATGTATCGATATATCGATATATCATGGCAATATCATGGCAACATTAGTTTTCATTTGAACACGCGCTGCAACTATCAATTAATAACTCTAAAGTAAAGTGGTCATTGTGCTTTGCTTTCAGCTATCTTCATCCCGTTACACAATGCTACAATTGAAGAACAGTAGGAGAAGCGCCTCTGCAATCAATCCAGTCACCATGAAAAATAATTAAAATTTGTGCACCCCAATTATCATTTACTAACTCGAAAGTGAAGCGACGATTACACTTCAAGTTCATCTATTTACACAGTGTTACTAATAAAGAACACTATCAGAAGTACTTCTGTAATCAATTCAGTCACCATGGAAGAAATGGATGATTTCCATTTACACACGAAGAGAAGCCATACATCACGCTACCATGAATTGACACCTTGGGTAGTTAGCAAAAAGAAATGGGACACAAAGGAGAACAAATCCATGATACGTGCATTGTACTTACTACGGCAGGGGTGGATCTAGGATTTCAGAAGGGGGTGCCAACAGGGACATTTATAATGGCTGGTTTGCTAAGAAAAACGACAACTGGTTGAAACAACTAGCTATAGTAGTATAGTGTGTGAAGTACACTTAGCATGTGGAGCATGTTCTATCTAGGGGTTCTGGGGGCACGTCTCCCCACAGAAAAATTTTGCTACTGTAATGTAGCCTATTGAGATTAAATTTAGTAATATTTTTGACTGGAAAATGATGCCACTTTAAGTGACTCACAATGCTTGGAAAGCATCATGAGTCATCCAAGTGTAATAATGATGAAATAACACCATTATTCCCAAACAGTTGTCATACTAGCTGTCATATAAAGGGTACAACCAGTAACTAAAAATTTATTCTTTACATCTTAAAGAACAGGAAGGGGAAAGATATGAATATACATCTTAAAGAACAGGAAGGGGAAAGATATGAATATCAGCTACACATGATCAATACTCGCCATTAATTTTGTATTTGAATTACCTTAATTTAGCGGTACATTAGGTTTAGCAATTTTAGAGTTTTGGTTTTCTGCTAATTGACTACATCAATTCAGGAATTACTAAATTTGTATATGCTAAGTTCATCAATATACAGGATCGCTAATTTCATCTAGTGTATTGCTCAGATTAAGGTATAGCTAGTGTGCTGGTTCAAACTATAATGTCCAAACAGTAACAATGAAGAGAGGGCTTGAGAGGATAAATATAGACTCACTTGTGTGTAGAGTACACAAACGTAGAATTTTACAGCACCAAAATCCAAAGTCACATATACAAGTAGTTTGTGGCCACAACTAACCCTCTTATAACCTAGGCACACTGACAGCATAAATGCTGCAGTATCATTTGAGCTTACAAAGTTGAGCTTCAAGAGGTTTGGGAGTGCAAACTGTTAAACTTTATTAGCTTCAATTGATGCTAAAATATAGGGAGATTCATCAGATAAATGTAGCATGAAAATTTGGTACTGATAAAGCGAAATAAACATTTCTCAGATGCAAAACCCTTGTTAACTTTATACATGCTAAGAAGTTCAATGTTTTACTTAAGCATATCAACCCAAGCATCAAGTTTGTAGCAACAACTGAAAATACTCACTATGATATTAACCCATTAACGGCCACTGCCGCCATACAGTGCTCAAATACTCCAATAGAGCAGTCAGACCGTTTCATGTTAACAATCTGCAGACAGCATCAGGAATTTAACTGCATGATTATCAAAAACTTGTACATCTTATAGTAGCGTTAGGGCTGATGTAATTATGCTTATTATTTTGGAGGGGCATTCCAAGCACCCCCTAAATCCACCCTTGTACGGTATACCAAAAGGAATGTCTCGGGATGAGGCTATGCCGAACAGTTATAGCAGTTCTCGAGTTACGCATGCCTAAAGGTTTTAGGCAGGTAGTCAGTAGAACATTCCATAGATTTTTAATTTATTTTTATTTTGTAGCAATCTATTGGAAGCATTTGAGGGCATACTGAAAGCATTTTTGGGCTTGACTATACCTAACCAATACTGCCAAGGTACCAGGATGGTATTGTGAAGCTGGTTTTAGGGTGATTTTTTTTGGCCAGAAAGACCCAAACCTTCATGATCCCTAATTTACAATACTAACATACTACATAATTATGTGACCGGATCTGCAAAAACCTGACACAATTGCAAATTTTTCAAATTCCTGTATATTAAATATTTATAATCTACTTAGCCAAGTGTATCTACTGGCAAAGTTTCAGCTTCATGTGCCAATAGCGTTAGGAGTCACAGCCCTACAAAGTAGCAGCAACAGAAAAATCGATATGTACAGCAAGTATAGGGATAATAAATTACAGGTGCTTACAAAAATGGCTGTAACTTACTAACGAATCGAGGTGCGGAGCTACAATTTTCACCTTTGTGTTCGCCATGAACAGGGGAATCAATTACTGGGTAGGTTTTTCCTTTACTCACCCTTCTTCACTGCATACAAAGGCGGTATTCAATGCTTTATACTGTAAATTTATGCTTGCGCTATTGTGTTGGGTTTTCGCAGATCCGGTCACATATGTGATGATTTTGTATTCTACTGAATTGAGAAACTGTATAACACCCATCAACTAGGGGAGACAAACATCACAAGGGTTGTTGACACAGGAAGTCAGGACGTATATGTAGGATCATTTTGACTATTGTCAAGGCCTTGTTTACAAAGACAGCAAATGTGACCCGGTCTGCTAAAAGGGGTCTTATAGCCTTTCCAAATTGTCAGGTTTGACTAATCATAACTCCTCATGTTTTCAACCTATCACCTTAATATTACACCAAGCTATAGTGCTATGTTAGGGGTATAAGATGACCAAAGTACATGCATTTGAAAAGGCTATAAGACCCCTTTTTGCAGACCAGGTCACAAATGTTATAGGAAAATAATAAGTTAGAACAGGGTTCTATGAAATGTTGTGACACTTAAGCAAGGTCAGGGCACTACTACAGGTCATGTTCTGAATACACTAGGAATCAACCTTTAAGGTTGCCATAGATTCTATTTTGCTATATACTAATTATTATTCCAGCATAATGTATGCATGCCTATAGTATGTTCACGTTGAGCTGAATCCTGAAAAACAGCTAAAAAGTAAAAGTGGATTATTTCTCAACACAGTTAACATTTCAGCCAACCAGATGATTATTGGTAACAGCAAAGGTGTCAACAACAGACATGTATGGTTTGGCTCCATTACAAGTTTGGGAAAGGGCTGTAATGGACACTGTACTTATATGGCTTCCCCATAGGAAATGTATTGTGAAAATTTTGATTGGCTGTAAATATTATGCCAAACATTTGAACAGAAAGATTTTGAAATATTTTTAGCGGGTCAAGCAGTACTACAAATGAGCCATATTTCAAGATCATGTGTTATTGCATCCATGAGTTATTAAATGTTTTTGAGGATTCAGCTCAACATGAACATACTATACGTAGTTGTCGTCTAGAGGAAAAATCAAAGACCTTGTATTGTTAAAAGTTTAGCCTTATCTGTTGAGTAATCTTAGAGTTATGGTAGAGCAGTAATAGTGAAGCAATAAATTTGTGAAGTGATTAAAATTATATACACTTGGTGTTTAATTGATCATGACTTGTGAGTGAAATGGTCTGAGGAGTTGGAACTTGTCTCATTGTATTGTGAACAGGAGAATCTGTCTATTGAAGTGTTTTACCCATCAATGATTATGAGCTATAAAAACTTTGAACTGGGCATAGTGATGATAAATAATATTAATTTTTGTCGCAAGATGAGCATACTGTACATGTTTACTTACAGTATGACAAATGCTACATTAGAACATAGATTATAGACACACACACACACACACGGGATTGGAAACGCGCAGCTGATACTCACCTACAGCTAGGTGTTAAAGCTGTTGTAACTCTCCAACGGATGGTATAGGAGAAATACGTATTTGACTTGGGTGAATGGTGGATCATAACCACTGTATTACACAAATTACAGCCTTGTAGTAGTCTCTGTTGCTGAGTAATCAGTACCGCAAAATCCTTTGATGTTCGACACTGGATGCCGCCTTAGGCCATAATTCATAGCCCACTACGTGAAGAAGCATTTCGCATTTATTTGGGTACATGATGTACGTCTAACAACTTATAAATCCACAGGGTTTGTTTAGGTACTACAAGTAATTAGTACCACAAGTGTGTTGGTTAGAATTGTCTGCTAGCCTAAAATTTGACTTCATAGAAAGTTCTTTCATAAAGTCAACAGAATTGCTTGATAAGGCACTTGTATTACCTGACAGGCTTATTTAATACAAAATGGAATTTTCTGCAACAAGACTTACCTTGAGGATGGATTTAAAAAAAAAAATTGTGATATCACATGACATGTTTCCATTCCGTGTGTGTGTGTGTGTGTGTGTGTGTGTGTGTGTGTGTGTGTGCGTGCGTCCGTGTGTGCGTGCGTGCATGTGTGTGTGTGTGTGTGTAATCTATTATTAGAGCATCAGACCAGGTTTTTATGTGAATAGCTCAATGTCTAAATGCAGTATTTACTTGACAGCACAGAAATGGCACTTTTTATAAACTTTTGCTATTGAGTAGATTTTAGCTAGAATTTTCACAAAGGGGCAGTATGCCAGCCATAAAACTGCTGAAGTTATATAAGTGCAACCAGCATTTTTACATAATTATCCAGAGATTGTAGTGAACAGCAATTCTCACTTCCATACAGCCTGCTAAAATAACTGGCAATCATTTTGAATCATTTGGTTGTGGAATTACATGTCTACACAGGTTATTTAAATCAAGTAGAACATTGTTAACGGCCTGAATGCTCAAAGGTAAAGCAATGGCATGGAGTGCTTGGAAATGTAGCCACAAGAACAGTAGGACTAGCCCATCATAGACTATTAGTTAACTTGCGATTTGCACAGGGTGAAACTTATTGGAGCAGTTCTTTTCACTACCAAAAACAACAATGTAAACTGCAAGAGAGACACATTACATGTAAAACAATATAATTTTATAGTATTACCATCACTTTTCTTGAAATTATCTGTTAGAAGATCACTACAAGTTTGCTATTTTTGTGGCGTGATGCATTACACAACAATTTATTACATTAAGATTCACGGGATGTAAAATAGCACTTGTATGGCTTGGTGTACTGTCTCTTTAAGTAAGGTGAACAACCATGATTGTAACAACTCAGTGGTTAAGGATTGGGGTATTCAGTATGGAGATCCCTGGTTCAAACACTGTGGTAATTTTTTTTCATCAAAAAAATATTATACACATTTCATTGTCTGATTCATTAAATAATAATCCTTTGCATTGCTCCAGTTTAGGATTCAATTGAGATCATGCTGTAAAGAAATTTAATGTATGATGTCATCTAACTGCATAGGGGAAAGTGTCCTTAATTTTTCATACTGTGCCAAAGTGTGCTATATTTTCCTCTTAAGTCTGCTTTATTTTTCTTTTTATGACAATAACATACTTTTTGTGGATGTTACACAACCATAAACACGACCAATGGAAACACTGGAATGACCACCACTAACAATGCTATCAACAACATTACCATAGCAATTAATAACAAGTAATGGCTATGCACACAAATGTTTGTAATTCCACTACAGTAATCATAGTACAACTCAGTCTTAAATTGTTTACTAAACTTCCATCATGGGTGTACGTAAGTCTAGCTAATTCTTGCTAAGATTTAGTGGGCCTCTGACATTGAGGCCTTCAACTTTGTTGCATTGATGGCCTCACTCCTGAACAACAATATCTAGCCTTCCTAAGTCGTTCTCCTCGTCCTCCTGTCCCATTACTAAGTGAGTTCTGGATCTGACGAATCATAAATCATGTGATAACTCAGCATTAATAATTATTAATGGCTACAAATTAACCTTCTGCTAATCATGAGTACACTGTATGTAGGCAATACGTTTCTCACTGCCATCATGGTGTTCCTTACACAGTTACCTTCTTCTTGATTGCTACTCCGGATTCATATATTCAACCAGTTAACTCACTGCATACGCTTGTACACTACGGAAAATGCCAATAACTACATGTACAAGAGGGCACTCTCAAAGATTCAGATAGGTGTCAGCTCACTTAAATGTTTATTCTCACTCATTTTCTCCTGCCACTATTAAAATATGGAACAGCCTCCCAGCTACCGCAATTGAAGCAAGCAATTTAGATGACTTTAAGAAAAGGATTGTAGACTATGTTTGTATTAGCCCAGCTATAGACTAAAATGTATTTCGCTTTGTGCTTATGTATGTTTCTTGTGTGTACCCGTGCTTTATACTCCCTATTTAAGGTCTGCACAGTATCAATTATAAATAAATATAGCACTCGGGTCTGGTCTTGTGCCAAATATAGCACTCAACTTTACTTCGCGCTATGTTTGTCTTTCGACTACATTCTCTTGCTATATATTCCGTACTGCACTTGTCACGGTGCTTTGACTACTATATATTGATATGGTTAGAAATAATCTTACTTTGTGTCATCAGCAAATAGAAATAGCAAGGATAATATGATGGAGAATAGTAAGTCATTAATGAACAAAGCAAGCAGAAGTGGTCCAAGAATGCTTCCTTGTGAATAGCTGAAAGAACAGACACCACACTTGAATACCTGTTGTTGATGTGCACACATTGTTGTCTAGAGCTAAGACATTGCCCCTGATTCCTAGTAACCACATTTTTTTTACGTTTATAGTTTACCATGTGAGACTGAATCAAAAGCCTTCTAGACTAGCCTTTGATTGCATTTAGAGCTACAGTGGATCCTCAGTTATTCGAACAGCTTTGTTCTTATAGTTAGCCAAAAGTATTCAGATAAGTGAAATTGTTCGGATAACTGAAACCCATTGATTTATATGCAGAGCTTTGTTCAACTACTCTAATAGTCACATTTGGTGTTCATATAATCAAGGTGCTCGGATAACCGAAGTTCAGATAAGCGAGGATCCGTGCAAACACAAGCTGGTTTGTAGCCAAAACACGTTTTTCCTGTGTATTCTCAAGTGATAGCGTAAGCTGGTAAGTTATATTTGTAATTGTACACCTATTTTTAGGTAGTGACGATGTTCCAGCTGGATTTATCACCCAATAACAAAACATTGACTGTGTGTTGTTACGAGGCGTTACCTATCGAAGAGCAGGCTTGGAAACTCCACAAACAACAGGAAGGTGTCCCAGTGTGTAAAGAAACAACAGCTTTTCTTTTGTTCAGAACTTCATTTATAACTTGTTATTTGATAAAGTTGGCATATATGGTTTATTGGAATTTGTTGTAATAACTTGTTGGCGTGCGCAGGTTCTACACTGCATTGTAAAAGGTAATATTCTGGAATGCACGATAGTCGGATTTCTACCAAACTTTTGGTGGGCCATCAGTGATAAATTTGCAAACTTTTAGCACATGGGATTATAATTGTTGTAATCCAGCACAAAGTTACAAGGCCTCGAAGTTAAAATTTGTTTGCGAGCACTCGCTCTTTGTTTTATAACTCAAAAAAGAAGAAGTGCAAGGACAAATCCATACGCTAAGTTTCCACAAGTTTATTGAAGAATCTTCACAGCGAATTTGATACCTGTGCAAGTAGCCAGTATCTCAGAATAAGAAAAATGTATGGGTTAACTTTGAGGGACTATAGTTCCTTAATGAAACAAGGTGCGATCTTATACTTTGGTCTCTGAATAGTAGGAAGTTAGGTCAACCTTTGAAGCAGTAGTTTGGATTCCTTTTGTCTGTATAAGTTGTAAAAAGAACAGCATTTGTGTGGCTTCAAAACCCGCTAGCATACTTAATTCGATGTTTGTGTCAGTGAATATATGAATGTTATTTTGTTATTGCAAGTACTGGAATTTTAAGTTTGATTACGGATCATGTCCAAAAACTGAGGTGCATTGAAACAAGGTAGGTTGCCTACACCTGCAGATAAACTATTTAATGGACATTGAATTGCTGCTTCAGTTTATGCCTATTTTGAATTAGGGGTTAAATTATATTTGCAGGTGTAGACGACCCATAGACTGAATTAAGTAGGGATTAAATGTCCAGTGTTGTATCTGCAGGTATAGATGACCCATAGATAGAGATATAGAGATTAATTGTGCACATGTGCAGTATATCTGCGGAGGTACACAATATTATAATCAAGCACTAATGAGCCTCAGAAGGCAAGCAGTTAGTAGGCTACCCAGCACGTTTTATTCTTCTCAGTCAACCACACAGTGTTTTCCAATACAATACATTAGTAGTAAAAGACTTTTATACTAGTCTTTGTTTGCATTTGAGCTATCTGAACTGTGTTAGCTACACTAGCAGAATTTGTACATTAAAATGGATGGACCCAAACTGTATGTTTAATAGTCATTGTATCAGAAATAGCATTGTTTTGTCGTACACTAGTCTTTCTAGAACTTTAGACACAATACATAGTAAAGAGATAGGATGATAGTTGTTCACTGCTACACAATCTTCAGATTTGAATATAGATGTGATAGAATGTATCAGCAATTCGTTGGAAGTGTGCTGTTGGTTAAGCAGATGATGGAATGGATAGCATAGAAATGATGCACATGCTTTCCATACCTTTCGACTAATCTGGTCAATTAGCACTGTAAACATATTGTGGAGGAATGAAAATGCTGACCATAATATTACTGTTACTACTGTTGATATAGTCGGTAAATAAAGTTTGTTGAAGAGCTCTTAGTGAAACTTGAGGAGACAGTACTGCACTGAAAGACTTCACCTCTCAAGTTATCTGCTTTTGTTCATTTTATTGTACAGTACTGTCATTATGTATTAATCTTTATTTTGAGCCTTGTATTATGAGAGTAAATAAAATGTTCGCAGGGCTTGTACAATTATACAGAGTATACAGATTGTAGTTGATTAAAGTCTTTAACAAATCGCTTGACAAATCACAATTACAAGGCAGCAACAAATAACAACAACTAGTAGTATAATAAGAACTACACTGCTTATATAATCTAGCTTCATGTGTTTAAGATGCACATTTAATCAAATCAGTCTTGTTACAAGCTACTGACATCATCACATCATATCCCTCCCTTGTCCCGAGCATCATGTTTAAAACATCCAAGTACTTGTTTTTCTGATGACTTTTCAATGAGTATGGACATCTGTTATGCTTAGACTGTTCATTTTGCTGTTTCCGGCAATTAGTATCTTCGCTTATAGTCTGTAATTGATAAGTGACTGAGCTGAAGGATAGGTCTGGCTTAACTTGTTCCTTGAGTGAGTCTTTGAGCTTGCTCTAATAAAGATATCATGCTAGTTGACTGTCGTTGTTATGTACATCCCCTTCATACAACATGAGTGCTGTAAAACGAAAAATAGTAAAATTATTGTTAACTTTTGTCATGCATAGTCCAGTCCACTAAATAGTGATGACCAAAAGGGATTGTTGTAGTAAATCAACAATAGTTATGAGGATTTGATGTTATTTTGCTCATAAAGCTGAGCATTATGATTTTGAGTAATGCTACAATATGTGCCACCTTTGAGGAATGTCCAAATTATGCCACCATTTTAACCAATATTGCTGTATCACAACATTTGAGTTGATGATGTGACTTTAAATAGGCTTCTTCTCCTTAGTTAGTTACTATATTAAAGTAATTCATCTCATATTTGTGACTTATCTATACATGTGACCACTTTAATAGGCTAGCATTAATAATGTGACTGTTCTATTAGAATTTCTGACTGCTCAATTCTTTTTAGGGAATTTTGCAAATGACAGATTTTCTTACTGTTAAACTTTTATAATTGCTTCAAAGCACTAGCGTAATTGCAGCAGCTTCACAGAGACAACTATGTGACTGAATTTTGGAAAATCACTTCGGGTCGTGCCTGAAGCAATTAGAATTTTTGGAACTAGCATGGTGCTGTTAATGGTACAAAACACCTCTCAAATATTAAATTTTTCTTATAATTCAAGGTAGCTATGGTTTATTCCACCCTTAAATGGGTAGGAATTTAACTTATAATACTGTGTTTCAGAACTAAATATTTTATGTGTCAAATGTGCCCATAAGGGTGATTATCCAAAATTTGGTCACATGTAGCATTTTGCAGTAAACTGGTCATAATGTCTTGTCATATGTAGGCTTGATCGGTCGTGGTAGGACAGAGTGGGACATTTCAACTAATACTTAGATTGTACATGATTATTAATTCTGGTATATACTGTTCACTCATTCATTGCTCTACTGTAACAATTCTAATTGAATGGGAGTAGGCCTAGTACATTCATGGCCACCCCCCTTGGGTTATAAGAATGTAGTATCACCTAGCAACCAAGTGGTAGTTATGATTAGCAGTACAAGCCATAAACCAATCAAATAAAATGTATTCCTTAGGCTCCATCCCTTTTCTTTTGATAGCTAGGACATTATGTCTGAGCAAACTAGGTTATGGTCCAGACCCAGAGGCAGCAAATGTCAAATGCCTGGTGATCGACTGTTATAGCATAAGTAATTGATTATCGACCAAATTTCGTACTTATAATGGTGTAACGTATGACAGGAACCTCACATCTACTTCCAGATTTCACCATCATAATTGGCTATTCTTGGTCTCCTCCATAATCTAAGGTTATATACACTATTGTTTGCCTAAGCAGTGCATGTTAGACTAAGACCATATTATAAAGCTGTGATTATCGACCACCTGTACAAATTCAATAAAAGTATTATTGACCACCCTGCTACTTCCCTTACACGTGAATACTCTGCATGCAATTTACCTTCCACTGATATACTAACATAATAGATTTTCAAATTGTTTATGTGCGTTATTGGCAAGTTATACAGCACACAAATAATATTGTTCACACAGTGTATTTGTTAATGCAAAAAGAAGAAAAATGTTGAAATCCATCATTGTCTGATACAACATCTTCAATGCAGTCTTCATGCAACCATCTTCCACACTTGAAGAATATCCACTCTGCTCCACCCCCTTCCAGTACATCATGATGCCATGATTGAAAACACATACAATGTATGTTCGGATCAATATCTTCATTGTCCATTACGTTCTTTTGCTGAGTTATTTCTGTCAGTAGCTCTTCAGCAGCAATATCACTGATCTGAATCATCAACTCCACCATTGATAGCTGTAATGCCAACAGTGCTAGCACTACTGTTTGTTGTAGTGGAATTCTTTTTCTTCCTAGATACCCTCTTTGATGCTTGTCCTGCTGCCTTCTTGCTCTTTCTTGAGCAAACCTGGGCCCTTTGTTACTCTTTGTTATTTCTTATCTTATGTGTTTCTTATCAGCTCTTTCCTGCTTTCTTTTTTTTCCTCAAGCTCTCTTTTCTTCTTGTTTTCCTTTTCTTCTAACATTGCTAAGCTCTCATCACTAGTAAGTAATCTAGCACAAGGCAATGATCTCCCTGGTGTAGATGATGGCTCCAGGGACACTAAGAATTCTGATATGCTTGAGTTTGAGGACCTAGGCACTCTGCTGGGAGTTTCTGCAGATGCATTAGTTAAAGATCTTTGCACAGTTTGTTCTGGTGTAATACCTGATTGTAACACTGGGGCCTTAGCAACACTCATAGGGCCCTCTGCAGATGCAAAATTCATTCCACCATCTGGTGTCCTGCAAGCATCTGGCACACTAGGATTTCCCAGAATGTTACATGAAAGACTTGATCCAGGGACCATAGCAACCCTGGCAGGGGTTTCTGCAGGTATGATTACCTCATCAGGTGTAGTGGGAACAGGTTGCTCTGGGATGATGCATGACAACCTTGATGCAAGGATAGTATCCCTGGTAGGAGTTTCTGCAGGTATGGAAATTGTACTTTCAATAATACTAGCGTGGTCAAAACTGCTACAGGTTCTTCGGGAGAGATATTTGAAAATAAGGCAACAACTGATTCAGATTCTGAACAGCTACTTGGATATGATTCAGGATGGTACATTCTATGCCATCATACGTAATCTGGGTCAATATACAAATTATATCCTTCATCAAATCTCTTCTTGTACAATTGCTGTTGCTCAGCATTAAAACCACTAGGTTCTGCATCTGTGTCCACAGGCACATCATTGTATGTGCTAGAAATCTCAGTAGCAGGTGATCCTTCATCATTGCTGCAAGGTGGCCTGCCTTCCACTGCTGTATTACTGCTTCCTGATTGTAAGGATGGAACTTTTATAGCTGAAGAATTGAAAGGATATACTCCAGAAGACTTAAAACCCGCCATGATAATAGCAGGTACAACAGACTGCAACCAAGCCTTTGAAAAAAGTAAATTAAAAGTAAACTTGGTAATTACTCTACCGGGATTATGTTGGAGAAACTCATTGCATACTGTTCTCCATTGTGACTTTAATGGTGCAAATACTGTGCAATCCAAAGGCTGTGCCTTGTGTGTAATGTGCAGTGGCAAGCACAACATTATTATCTGTTTAGATCTTGCGAGGCGGACAACTTCAGGTTGGTGATGGGTACTACACCCATCTAACAGCAACAATAATGGTCGGGCACCTACTGCATGCTTGATAAAGTGGTCACTCACTCAAGACTCAAAACAATCTATGTTTATCCACCTTTTATCACTGCAACCTGGAATTTCCCCACTTGTTCAAGCATGGGATACTTTCTTTGCATCAAACAACACTGTTGGTGGTAACACCTGTCCTGCATCACTCACACATGCAACAACTGTAATTTGACCTTTCCTCCCTGTAGATCTATATCGCACCTTCCTAGTCCTTGTCTTTGTAACAACATTTGGTGCCTTTGGGTCTATAGGGATGCCAGTTTCATCAATGTTGTAGATCTGAGCAGGTGAATTTAACGTTCTACTATGTATGTTCATAACTTCAAACCTAACCTAGTCTTTCCATAACCAACAGCAGCAGAATCTTTCAGAAACTCAGCCAACTCCTTCTCTTCCTCATTATTTAAGTACTGTTTTGGCCCTGACTTAGTGACTCTATCCCTAAGTCTGTCTTTCAGTGTTGTTTTAGGAACCACAAATTGAAGAGTGTTGCCACAAGAAGCACTCAAATGAAGGTATTTCAGTATCCTTGCCGTTCCACATGCTCACAATTATTGTTTGTTTGTAATGTTATTATAACAGGTGAACCTGCACATATCACATCATAAGAAAGAGTGGTACCTGAGTTAGTGTCTTCCACTGAATGTGCTCCAACTATCCTGACCAGAAAGTGAAGTGGCCATTACACTTTACTTTCAGCTATGCTCAGCCTGTTATACAGTGCTACAAATGAAGAACAGTAGAAGTGCCTCTGCAATCAATCCAGTCAGTGCAAAAAAATATAGATGATTCATGCACCCCAATTACCAATTAACTGATGTGGCCATTATGCTTTGCTTTCAGCTATGTTCAGCTCATTACACAATGTTACAAGCATAGAACAGTAGGAGAAGCGCCTCTGCAATCACTCCAGTCTACATGGAAAATATGGATGATTCCTGTTACAAGCATAGAGAAGCCATCCTCCTACTATGAATCAACACCTTGGCTGTAATGGTACACAAAGGAGGACAAAGTGAAGTCCATGATGTGTGCATTGTATGTGCTGCAGTATGCCAAACGACACCTGTGAGGCGGAAGAGATATCAAATAATGAAAAAGTCAAGCCTGTATATATCCTTAGCCGTTATCGAGTTATGGTTTTCTCAAGGAATTTAGTTAGTTAATTAGTCAGTCAGTCAGTCAATCAGTCAGTCAGTCAGTCAGTCAGTCAGTCAGTCAGTCAGTCAGTCAGGTAGTAAAAAATGCCATTAAATATTAAAATTCATATCAACATTTTTGAAGCACTTCAGGTCATACTGAGGGTACTTTTGGACTTGGTTATACCTAAACATTACTTCCAAAGTGTCATGAAGGTATTTTGAGGCTGGTTTTAGGGTGATATTTTTGGCCACAAAAGCCCAAACCTTCATGATCCATAATATATAATACTACTGTACTCTATGATACCATTATAGCCAAATAGCATTTTAATAATTGCATATATAGACCATGACACACCGCTTGATGTATTGTATTATATAGCAATTAAGAGTACACATATCTAAACATCTTATTACTGATTCCCAACATGGCTTTCGCCATAAACGCTCAACTGTCATTCTTTTACTTCAGCAACTAATGACTGGGCATTTTTCCTTGAAGGATGGAACTCAGTTCACTGTGTATTGTTGGAGGCATTTGACTCAGTTCCACATTGTCACCCATGTTTAAGCTTGAATGTCTTGGTATCTAGAGAAATCTACTCTGTTGATTTAACTCATTTCTAACTAATCACTATCAAGGAGTTGTTAATGGTAGCTTCTCAGAATGGCTTCCTGTTTGTTCAGGTGTCCCTCAAGGCTCTGCTCTTGGGCCCCTGTTACTTTTACTTAAAATTGTTGAAATCCACCATATTATTTCTAATAGTACTGTTAAGTTATTTGCTAATGACATTGCCCTATACAAGCAAATTGTTACAACTCGTGATGAAGCCTTACTTCAAGAAGACTTGACCAAAATTTATCAGTGGTCACAGTTATAGCAACTCAAATTGAATCTTTTAAGCGATCTCCACCGACTTGTAAATACCATCTTTATGACCAACCAATTCCATCTAAATCAGTAGTTTGGTACAGTGTACTTGGGGATTAATTCTCATTAATGGAGTGATCATGTTAAACACATATCAGCAATAGCCTCCCACTCTCTCAACTTTTTAAGACACACTCTTTTTGCAAGTCCACCTACTGTTAAAGCTGCAATTGCCTTGTTAGGCCCTTATTGGAATACGCTGCTAATGTATGGTATTTATATTCTGCCAGAGACACTGCTCAACTGGAAGCAATTTAGCAAAAGGCCTGCACACTGGGTGTGTGGTAGCAAATGTAATCCTCATACCTGTAACTGGTCCAAATCTTCCACCTCTTGTTTATAGGACTTAAGATGATGGCCTACATATCTGTCGGTCGTACCTTGCTATAGCTCAAGTACATGACATTCTACACTGGGGCACAATTTGTTATCATATCTTGTACATAGTGTGTGTTGAATATAGAAACTTAACACTCACAAAAAGCAAAGTCTACAAACGTGCTCCCTTTACAGAGACATACATAAAAGAACAAGCACAAAAACAACCATAAATAAACTTACAACAGAATATGACACACAAAAATATCTATACAAGAACAAGACAAAATAAATGAGGTCAGTTAGTTAAACAGAATACGATGAAGTACGAACCAGAAAGAAGCTGATTTTAAAAATTTCTGCAGGTAGTAAGTTCCAAAGGAATGGAGAATTTATACAATTGTTAGAGAACTTAAAATGTGAATTAAATGGGATAGAGACCCTGTTATGTACAACAATTGTGACCGGATTTGCGAAAGGTACCATTTCCACACATTTTACATACCAGCAAACAAAATGATGTAACACTTGGCTCCATACACTGATTAACTTGCTCTTAGTATCAAACTGCAGCCAAATACTGTAGCTACACTCATGGAAAATTTCAGCCAATTATACGAAATGATCAAAAAGTTTAATCAAAGTTCAAAAAATGGGTCAAATTTTGTGTGTGAAAAAGGTACCCTTTTGCAAATCCAGTCACAATTATTGTGGTACCCAAACATGGGTACTATCTCTTGAGTAGGAAGCTTAGCAATCCTCTGATCTGGAGTGGCAAAGACTAATGGCCACTTTTTAAAAAATTCTGGAACACAATAGCATATCTATAGCCATTAGCTATTCGTGGCAATTCATCAATATCTGCTCCAATAATCTGGTCCACAAGGGTAGACTACATTTTGAGATTTTGGTCCATCACCTTGCATGTTGCTCTGGCAGGTTTGGTGAGTCTAATATGGCTTTAATAGCAGCATTGTGTGTTATGATGGTCACAATTTGTCTTAGCAGTTTCCCATAGTACTGCTAGCATTTCCAATTTGGCTATAAAATAATTGAATTCAGCAGCATGCAGAGACAGAGCAGGCGACTGGATGTATTTTCTTATCTTCTTGATACAGTGATAGTATTGCTCCCAAACCCTGCTTGCAAGTGTCAGTTTCTAGTGTAAAATCCTTGTTCAAATCAGGACAGACTAGTACAGGTGCTGTTAATGACTGACTTCACAAACATTCAAATACTATACTTCACTATCAGCAGTCCAATTAAACATTGCTCATTTTATAGTGGATGAGCAATCATAGTGTAATCCTTGATATAACACTGATAGTGGGATGTACAGTAAGTACCAAGAACTGTTGTAAAAATCTCAAATTATCAGGTGTAGGGAAGCACTTTACAGCATCCAGGTTCCTGTAGTTTAATTCAGCTTGTGTGACCAGATGACCCAAATAATTATTCTACTTCTTCACAAACAAACTTGCTTTTGTGTGTATTGAGGTTCAAGCCTGCATCAAACACAGTTCTCAAGTGAATAACATTGAAATGACTCTGAACAAATTATCACAACATCTGAATAATCAGATTCAATTTTTTTTTACTATAACCAGACTATAATCCATATAACACTCTCAGCATACAATGTTGGAACACTGCAAGTCCATTCATCACCCCATAAGGCATCACATTTAAACTGGTATAATTGTTGGGTGATAAATTCAGTCCTGCTAATAACCAGTCGCGAGATGTAAAGTTATAAATACTTGGAACTTAAGAGATGATTAACCCTTGTTAAAGGGAATACATCTGGGTTGGTTATAAAATTTGGTACACAAAAAAATTGGAGTGTTCCATCCCTTTTTAAAAACAGGACTTGGCTATGGACTCTAAGATGGCTTTGTCACCCTAATTGTTAGCATCTTCTCCAATTTGTCAGCCGCTTCCTTTCTAACAGCGAAGGGTACTCTCCTAACAGGTTGCTTCCTTGGGTGCTCAGAGGAAATGGAACACTCAACTGCCACTGTGGATCATAATCTAGAAGAATAAACAATATAACCCACTTTTTCTACTCTT
Organism: Dysidea avara; assembly: GCF_963678975.1. Classification (NCBI taxonomy): domain Eukaryota; kingdom Metazoa; phylum Porifera; class Demospongiae; order Dictyoceratida; family Dysideidae; genus Dysidea; species Dysidea avara. The sequence continues at coordinate 100,611 of NC_089273.1, forward strand.
GGGAAGACTAACTGCAAAGGAACTACAGAAACATCTGCCTAGAAGCCTTGTGAAGAAACTTACAATGGAAAGGGCAACATATCACAAGTGTTTCTAATCAAAACTATATGCATATCAGCTATTACTTCTGCAACAGTGTCTGTACAAACTTCACATGCACAGGGTCCAGTGCTTTTAAAGCATTATATTTATTTGAACGTTCTTTACAAATTCTAGAGTCTCTTGTTAGGACCAATCCCACCTCTGTCTTCTTGCTTCCTGCCTGTGGAAAAATGTTTCCTCCACTTGGACCAAAAGCTGAAGCAGTCAAACTTCTATGTACAGCTTGCACATCAAGGTGATAGTCAACTATAACCAACCTATGACATACCTGTACTGCATCGGATAACTGCAGTTGGTCAGGTGCTACTAACTTAATGTACAAAGTACCATACAATATTTTCTTGGTGGGGTCTATTCTACGGAAAGGAACGGAACGTAATGATGGACTAAACGACGGAATGGAATGCTTTCTTAAATTGAAGTTTGCAGCTTACCATTGCTGTAGAAGTTCTTGGTGACACCTCCAGCAGGTAATTAAACGTACCCCAAGAAAGATAGAAACAATTTATGGATCGATTGTGGGTTCTTGTTGCTTGTCATTAGTAACGAAGTACTAAGCTGACTCAGTGTGTTCATTTTGAGATGTATCAAGTAGGGAACTTAATGCATGACTTGTTTTTACTAGTATGAGAGTTGTTTTTTTGCTTACTTTGACTTTAGAATGCACAGTCTGGGAGCTACACTATACCATAGGAAATAAGTATGGTGACAAACTGAATCAACTCAGTCTAAGCAGGAATTTTGTGCAGTGTGTGACATTCAGATACCACAAGGAAGCTATATTGTGTTAATATCAATGATTCATTAACAGTGCAGTGGACTAATGCCAGCCGCTATCTCATGGTTGAATCCAGGATTGGGATGCTTTCTGAATCAAAACTTGCAGTTTGGCTATCATCACTGGTATTGCATTTTATTAGTGAAACCTCCTGGAAAATGGAATAGGATAGTAATAAAATATTAATAGCTGTCTCATGCAGTGATTATTCTCCTACCTGATAAATCAAGCAGGTCCATTCAATTCATTTATTGCATGACCAAGGCAAGTTTTGTTACTGAAATACAGAAGCTGATTGGTATCAATTGTTTCTGCTGATCTTGACAAGATAAAAAACCACTCAATTTCTTCAGTTTCAGAACATAGTGTCCACAGAGAAATTAACTAGAAAGTTATGGTGACAAGAAAAGGCATGACTTCTGATTCAGTCTAATAAACAGAGTAATTAAATGGTTGATTGAGGAGGCATCACTTATGGAATGTTCAGACGACCAGTGATGAAATGCATGGATTCATCAAATTTTGGTTGTGGTTGGAGACATTAAATATCCTAAAGCAAACTGACTGGTTATACAGTGATTTACTTTCTTTTTATTTTCTCAATTTTGAGCCTGTAGCTATACAAGTAATTAAATTTTTCTCAGTCAATAGAAATCGTAGCATAAGATGGGAGAGAAAATATATTTTTGTTTACCTATACTGTACAACTTCAAAGGAAAATGAAGAAAGCATACAGAAAAATCAATAAAATTATAATAGTACAATTACAATAAGGTGAATTATATAGATTTAAATACTTGATATGAATTAGTGCCTTTAGATAAATTGTTCCAAAGCAAAATCATAAATGGAAAAAACAAAGACTGGTGAGGTCTTGATTGATGACAGTGGTTGGAGATTAAAAGGGTGGTAATTTCTTGTTCTTGAATATGTTGCGAAGTGGAGGTACAGTTAATCATTATCAAAATGGGATATCAATTTCATTGTGAATAATTTGTATAGTAAATAATCAAGCATTATATTGTATTCATTTGCCCTCCACTTAAATATGCCACAATATTGGCAGTCTACCTTGATATCTCAACTATCCAACACAGAGCAGCCTGCTTTGTAACAAACACATGTGATCCCACTGTAATTTCATGGACCAGCTGGACTGGGAATCACTTGAAAGTAGACGAACGAATTTAACCTGTCTTGTATGAAGTGAAGTATGTGAAATGTTACACCTAGGATTCTTAGGTGGTATGTGATTAATGTGAGCATTCTATTTCTGGTCTGACTAAATGCACTGAAATCACACATATATACATCTTAGTCCAAATCACATTTCCCTTGTGGATATGGGCATGATTTCACATGTATGGAAGGTATAATTGAAATCTGGTTGATTTTGGAGTTTTGGCATTTAGCCTGATTCATGGCTATGGCAGTCAGACTCATCCTTGAATTTGTGCAACAGAAAAATCAGCTCAATACTGAATACTGTATGTCTGGCATCAGTCCACTGCACCAGCTGTTAATAACTCCATACATGCACTTTAATAATGTTTGCAGAATATATAGCCTCCTTGCGGTGTCTGCCAAAATATTTGCTCCTCACACACTGCACAAAATTTGTCAAGTTTTAATTCAGCTAGCTCTTTCCTGTCACCAGTGTCTTCCTGCTTGCTTTATTTTTATTATTATTATTATTATTAACACTTTACAGTGACCAGCACTGAAGGTCTACAACAACATGTGCTGCAGCCTTAGGATTACCTAACCTAGTTTCAAGGACTTAGACTTAATGACTTATACAGTAGCTGGAAAGGTGTAACAGAAAAGGGGCCAAAGTAAGGAAAAAAATCCCTCCAACTCCAGGAATCGAACTGCAGGTCACCCAATGTCTAGTCGGGGCCACACTCAGTCTTCCTCCAGGAGGGATGGATTTTCTTCCTTAATCCTAAGGTATTTATTAATCCTAAGGTATTTAGTATAGCTGCATTCAGTATAACTTGAAAAGCCAGCCCCGTTTGTTTTTCTAAAGTCAAAATAAGCAAAACAGCTCACATACTAGTAAGAACAAGTGTCCTTCTTGATATATCCATAGATAAACCATGGATGAACATCACTGAGACAGCTGGTCACACAATTAGTACTTCGTTACAAATGACAACCAACAAGAACCCACAATCGATCCTTTGATTGTTTCTATCTTATATTAATTTTAATCACCCGCTGGATTCGGCTGGAGGTGCCACTGATAACTTGTAAGGGCAGTTTCAGCAATGGTAAGTTGCAAGCTTCCATTTGAGAAAGCGTTCCGTTCCGTGGTTTAGTCCATCATTCTGTTCCGTTCCGTAGAATAGACCCCACCTGTTTTCTTACCAAAAGTAATATTCTCATCTATATCTCCTTCTAAGTTTATGGGCTTTGAATCATAGGTGCATACTTTTGTTTATCAAGTCTGACCTTACTGGACTTCAACCCAGCTGATGAATATAATGTGATAAAATCACAACAGATAATTGTTATGTCTGATCCTGTGTGTATCAAACTAGTACCGTGTTTTTCAGGTTTCTGGCGAAAATCAAATCATTAACGTGATCAAACACGTGATCCGTGCTTCGAACTAGCAAGGCTTACATAACTTGCAGCATACTAGCAATACTTGAACGTGTACAATGATCGGCAAAAGGTGCGAATATTCACTTTAAATGCCTTGCAAGTTCGAGATATTTGAATTACAGCTCATGTGTTTGATCACGTTTATGCTTTGATTTTCGCAAGAAACCTGAAAAACACGGTAACTGGTACTCCCTCAACTTTGACTTCAACACAACACAAATCTCTGCCACCTTCCACATAGGATCTGGTCCATATCATCTTGTTATCCTTTGGAGTGTTTCTGTTTTTTGTATCTTAGCCAAAAGTTTGACATTGTGTATTTTCTATTGAGCTGAACATCCCAGCTGACTGTCATTGGGTTATTGGTTGTAGTGTATCTGTTCCCAATTTCACAACTGATATAAATGTGACCGCGGATCTGTGATAAAAGGACATAATCGCACAAGCCTAAATTATAGCATAAAGCATTGAATACACTGGGCGAAATACTTGCATATTATTAGGCATTCCAGACTGATCTTAAAATTTTGGAAAAACAGGCTTTTTATATGCTCAATAGATAGAATATTGATTGCTGATCTCAGAAATATATAGTTTGTTGGGTTGGAATTAGCTACTTTGGCATGCACAGTGCTTAAAAACTGGAAAAAGGTACATTTTTTCTCCAGGGCTCCCCATACATTTTACAGGGGAAAATGGCACAATTGAATCAGGAAGCCATCTAGCAATCTGACTATCTTGAAACTGCAGTTGCTTCTAGCTGCAAGTTTGTACATGTAATGAGAGTAACTTCAGGTCTTATTGGATCTCAGCTATCTTTGTATGCTTTGTGGTGAGCAAATATGTTTCACCTACTGCACACTTCTCAATACAATGGTGTATGCCCATAGGCAAGTGGCTATCTCAAGTTGGTAAATACATCAAGTTAAGGGTGCTCGCTGATATTTGAAGCCGTTTAAGTGCCAGCCCAGAAACCACATGCGGCTATTACATCATAATTGGCATTACTACGCATACTTGTAGTATCCGTGTTAAGTGGACATGTTTTGCGCCAGAGAACACGAGGAAGAATAGCTCGAAGAATAGCATGTTTTTTCGCTTTAGAATCGTCACTGAAGTGTTAGCAAATGATCGTCTGATGGATCAACAGTTATGAATTAATCTAAAAGTAAGTGTTATTTAAGGCAACAAGTGTGAACGCACTTTTCGCTTGTAGGCAACATGCGTTCGTGCCTTGTTTTCTCGAGTGATAGGGTATGCTGGTAGTTAGTATTGTAATTGTAAGCTGCTTATGTAGGGGACAATGTTACCAGCTGGAATCACAAGGCGTTACAAGCTGCTGATGATGGCGTGCCTAGCGTAACCTATCCAAGAGCGACTTGGAGACTCCAGGCGGAGCAAGAAGCTGTTCCTGTGTGTGAAGAAGAGAAAACAGAGCTTTTTGTGTTTAGAACAGCATTTATGACATGTTATTTTGAAAAGTTGGTGATTGCGGTCAATAGGAATTTGTGTGGTTATTGTATCAATAATGTTGGGCGCACGCAATCTTTACACATGTTTACTAAAAATAAAACTAGTTTTTGAGTGATACCCGTGAAGGCTTCAAAGTTTGTAGGGAGATTCGCTGATAAATTCTCCAGAGGTCTATGTTTAGATTTTGTCCGTATCGTTATGGCTTCATGAGTTACGGCACCGAGAACGTGAGGTTTTGAATGGTGTAGCACACTTTTAGTACTAACTTAAGTTCTATGTACGCTGTGTACTAATACTAAACATAGAGTTGTGAGTTATAAGCTGAAGTTTGTTCAACGTGGTTTCCAGTGCGCTACTGCGAAAAATGGAGGACTAGTTTCGATTTAAGCGCTTCATAAAGAACTACGCATAGTTATAAAATGGTATAGGCTAGAAGAATTCTGTTTGGTTTGTGTTGAAGAGAAAGAGAAGCACTTCCAACGTAAGTAGCATATGGATTCATTTTATACATTATGTGAGTATTAGCAACAATACAAAAAATGCACGTTGTATGGCTTCAAATAGCCGCGAGCACCCTTAACAACTTATAAAGGTAAATAACTAAAGTGGAGGTGCCACAATGATGCAACAATACCTAAGGTGGAGTTGTGGTTTCAATTATGGCATTGTTATGCCAACTTTGAAGTGGTTTATACTTTTGAGTTGATGATACAACCATCAGAAAATTGCTCTGGAGCTGAAATTCGCTAACCCGAGCGAAGTAACTACGCACTTTAAAGTAAGCACCAGTGACTACCTTCCACCCGACCGTACGTTTTTTTAAGTTTTAAAGTATTCTACATACATTACAAGGCTTGAAAAGATTACAAAACAACACAAAACTTACTTATATGTAACGCGCACGATAAAACTAAGATTTTCATGATGATCAGCGTGTGGACAAACCCCACAGCGATTTTCACCCTCATTGGAGCTCGGACGACGGAGCAATCCCAAGTTAAACACGAGTTGTCATTTTGTGCCAGGGTTCTATTGGGGAATATACGGAGAATTTTTTTATTAAAAAATCTCGGATACTGGAATGCCTAGTATTATTGAAAAATTCCGTAAAATTTTAAATCCCTCTTTCTTAGTGAAGGAAGGGACTAACAATACAAACCTGGATAACAACATATTCGCCTGCTCAAGAGGAGTTGGAATATCTTTGTTTTGTTGCAGTAGACCCAAGGATACGTAAGTTACGAGCGTTTGTTTACGTCATGCGAAGTGATCGTTTTTTTTAAATCGATTTTCTTCACGAATTTCACCTTTGTATGCAGTGAAGAAGGGAAGTATAGGAAAAACTTACCCAGTAATTGATTCCCCTGTTCATGGCAAACACTATGGTGAAAATTTTAGCTCCGTTACCTCAATCTGTTGTTGGTAAGTTACAACCGTTTTTGTAAGCGCCTGTAATTTATCTTCCCTATACTTGCTGTACAAATTGATTTTTCTGTTGTTGCTACTTTGTAGGGCTGTAACTCCCACAGTTATTACCATATGAAGCTGAAACTTTGCCAGTGGGTACACTTGGCTAAGTAGATTATAAATATTTAATAAACAGGAATTCGAAAAAAAAAAAAAGTGATTATGTCCTGTTTTTGCAGATCCGGTCACAAATATCCAGCTCTCTGAGTTGTTTGTCAAACTTGCTTGCTTCAAGCCTCCAACTATTTGATTGAAGAAATGGGGTAGCACTAACTCTTGTAATACCTGTATGTTTGTCTATTTGCATCTACATGGTCAGTCTTCCAATTTAACTACTGTATACGTAGTTCTATTTCCATCTGTTGTAGTCTATCTTATAAATGTTTCATTTTCATCTCCTTCTCAAGCATCAGGTTATGGTGAGCTAAATTCTGTTGGCAGTTTGTTTGCCAAAGTTCTTTATTTCTATCCCTTGCCATTTACACCACCTGCATGCTTGAGATCTTGTACCTGTGGACATGATAACTGTTCTTGGAGGGCTTCATTCTTAGTAGGGCTAAAACGAATATTCTATATGAAAGAGAACGAATATTTTTAGTCAAGAACGAATAATAGAATATTCTATATATAGTGTAATGCTCTTATACAGTGTACATGTGTTATTTCTTATTATTTGTATTCAATTGTAAAACATCATTAAAATTTGTTACAGTAGGCAGCTTTTGAAATGAAGTGAAAGTGTCTGATGATGTAGCTACTAGAGGTGTGCCGATAAGGATTTTTCAGTTGTATTGATATCTGATTAATTTGTACCTAAAAGAGCTGATACTGATTATATACCGATTAAATTATTGTATATTCGTAAATCAAATAGAACTACAGGTGTAGCTACTGCATGATGTATATTCTAATGATTTGTAGCATTGAGAAAAGAGAAGTGATGTAACTTTACTATATTGCACAACTACCTATGGTGGTGTGGCCTCTATTACACAACCCAGACAATTAGGCACCGCAAATATTTTAATACATGCTCCTTTGTCCGGATTACTCCGTGTTTTGATTAGTTACCAAGATGGCTGTTATACACAGGTGATCACTTTAGTTTTCCTGTACTGCAGTTTTTTATTCTTAAAGTGCAGCTAACAGCTACTGTTCTGGGTAAGAATATTTTAACACTAATAGCAGTACTCACACACGTCGTCATATGGCTTCTCGTAACTTAGCGTTTTATAGAATAGTGTAGAGAGGCTTTCTGTTCGTTTGTAGTGAGCAAAAAGCCTTTTCATAGCTGGCCATGCAAACTAATCGATTCATAGAGCGTTTGTGTCCATTATTACTGAATATGGAAGGTATATCGGCAACTAATCTGATCACCCTCGCGATCACCAATCCGATTATCGGTACATCTCTAGTTCAGTGTCTGATGTTGTTGAAGTTGTAGAGACTGACAAAGATTCCTCATTACTAGTGTCTGCCATCTTTACTGTAATTTCGATGTTTCGAATTCAATAATTCCTTCGAACGAAGTCGAATCGAATACGAATTCGAATATTCGGTATATTCGTTTTAGCCCTAATTCTTAGTAGTCAATTCTGGCCATCTCTAGGATTCTAAAAGATGCTCCTGCTATGCTGATAGTTCTTTCTTTAAATGTGCCACCTCCTTCAGCCGTGTGTTTGCCAACTCAGTGTTCATAAAGCTCAGAACTTACTCCAAATGTTTTCTACTTGCTTTTCCCTGTGAAATATGGTCATCTAATTCATTTAAAGCCTTACTGTCTTGATCTGGCATTGTCCTAGATGAACCTGTCACCAAAGTTGAAACTGATAGTTCTCTCTCTGGAGCTGGTTATGATGTTCTGTATTGCACAATATAACTGTAAGAAATATTTCATTGAAATCTTACAGAGATAGTTCACAGCAAAAATAGTGTTCCAATACTACATATTCTAACCCTGTCTTTATTCAGTATTGGAACAACTATTTTATAAAACTCCCTATAACGAGACAAAACGAAACTCAAATCTACAAATGACTCTAATGTTATTCACTATTCAGTGCTGTGGTCTATTTTTGTTTGAGCCAAGGTAGAATTTGTGGACTATTAGTTCCAACAACAAAACATAGACGAATAAATACAGTCAGTATTTGTGTATGAAATATGTTGTGGTTGTTCCCCTTCCTCAGTCTGTGTGGCCACTACTTGGACATCAGAGGGGTAATGGTTACTCTCAGTAAGTATTACACTTATTGTTACTATTATATCATTGCTTAAAATTGAAGGCAAATCCAATTCCTGCATTAGGAAAAGCTTAAGTCTCTTAGAACTGAGAGGAAAGTTTACTGTTGTATACTAAACATCTATCCTGCTCACAGGCAAGAATGCTATCTATAGAAACAAAGTCTATTGCTCTTTAGAGTACTACCTCTTAACTACATTGTCTCTCACCTAGCCTCACTTCTCTATAAGTGGCACACTCAGTCAAGGTCCCAAACTTCTTCATAACTTTCTTTTTCATCCATAACTTTTTTACCCAAAGGGAACTTTAGAGGATTTTGGATGTGTTAATCTCCAGAAAATTCTGCATCTATTAATTTCATCTTACTTCCAGGTATGGCCATTTTTTTTACCTTCAATAACTGGACTAATAAACAATGGGTAAAATACTTGCATGTTTCAAATAAAAATTCTGTAATTTTTTACATACATTTTTCTTTGTGATGAAAGGATCTAACTATAAAAATTGGATATCAATGTATTCATCTAATCAAGAAAAGTTCTAAAATCTTTGTTTCATTGTAGTAGACCAATGGATACATGAATTATTGACATTTGTTTGCATCACATCAAAGCAATCATATGCAATTTATCTTTCTCCACTGATTTCGTCTCTGTATGCAGTGAAGAAAGGTTATATGTGACTGGGCCTGCAAAAATAAGGCATGTAGGCACATAAAAATTGCCTACTTTTTCAAACTTTGATTCGTCATAACTTTGTATTCCATTACTGCTTGGCCATGAAATTTTCAGCATGTATTAAAGATTTAGTTGACTTTAAAGTACAAGTTACAGGATAAAATATTTCATTCCAATACTGAGATATGAGACGTTACATGTTGGGGTGTATTTTTGCCCACATTCCCTGTTTTAGCAGGCCCGGTCACATATAATAAAAACCTACCCAGCAATGAATTCCCTTCTCCATGGCAAACATGATAGTGCATGTTGTAACTCTGTATATCTTTGCATAAATAAGTTGCAACCATTTTTGTAAGTGCCTGTAATTTGATTTCTCTATGCTTTCTGTACAAATTAATCTTTCTGTTGTTGCTACTTGTAACTCCAAATTTTATTCGCATATGAGGTCAAAACTTCACTAGAGCATATTTTTGGCTATGTAGAGTATAAGTAAAAATGTACCATTAAGGGTGCTCTGTACAGATCATGTACGGCTCCCATGAAACTACTATAACTCACAAATGGTTTGGGCAAATATACTGTACTTTCTTACTGGATATAAGCTAACAATAGAACACACTTTAGTCCAAACCCAACTGCTAATTTGCTGTAGAATGCGAGTTATAATTTTTCCCTTTAAACTAGAACTGGTCTTACAGTTTACACACTAGAGCCTTGATACTTTCATGATACATTATACAAAACAGTACAAACTATTGTTGTTTTTATTTTTGTCTTTTAGCTTCTCAATCATCAGATACTCAACTTCCGGTTTGACACTACCACCAATCTTTCCTTTCACTTCCATGCTATTTGTCATCCGAAGTTGCTATCATAAACTGCAAGCGCTCTTTTTTAGCAAAATTACTACAGTAATTCATCCAAAATTTTCATGCCTTTTGGGTGAAAAATGACAGACTAGTTATATTTTAAACATAACGATGTAGAATAGCAAGGGATGTGTCTGTTGCCTAACACACAGGTGCTAAAAATTCAGTAATAAGCCACAGACTAATTAATGACCATAATATTTCCATCAACGTAAAAGATAACTTGTTTCACCATGTGATTGTGGAGCATGCTGATGCATTCTCATGACAACCTGTTTTATCTGCACTACCTAACTCGGAGGCCAATTCAGAAGTTTAAGTTGCTCAGTGATGATAGAAAACTTGATACCATCAGCTCTTTACTATGTAAAGATCCTGATGCTGGTGGCAATCGTGAGAGCAAGTCTATTGCTGAGGAGCAGTTAAAGGGATCCTGGTCTACTGCCAATTATTCAGTATCTGTCAGAAAATGTTCTGCCAGCAGAACCTTGATTTGCAGAGAGAGTTGCTTAAGCTTTCATGTACACAATGGTTGATGATATTCTATATTTCAATGGACAAAAGGGTGATTCCCCTAGAGCAGTGGTACCTTGTGGATTGTAGCAAAACATGTTGGTGGAGTACTACAGTGGAATCACAGAAAGGCACTTTCTCTGGTACGAAGATCTACAAAACCATGTCTCATCAATGGTGGTGGCAGAATATGTATCGAGATATCGCCAACTATACCCACGATTGTGCCTAATGTGCTATTGTCACTGGCACAGGAGAAGACAGCTGCCCCCAATGCAACCTATTCCTGTATATAGACCATCCTTTCCAGCTCATTGGCATCGATATCTTGGAGCTACCTTTTGACAACTAATGGCAATAAATATGCAATTGTATTTCAAGATCTCTTTAGCAAGTGGCCAATGGTATATGCTACACCTGACCAGAAGACTGAAAGGATTGCTAAGCACTTGCCTCAAGAAATAGTGCCAATGTTTTGAGCATTGCTATCAGATCAAGGTATAAACCTATTGCCATGTCTTATGCAGGATGTGTGCAAGTTGCTTAGAATGAAAAAGTTGAATACCACTGAACACCATCCCCAGTGCAATGGGATGGTAGAACTTTTCAACCAAACCTTGTTCAGAACATGTTAAGAAAACACGTTTTCAAATTTGGAGTGCATTGGGATATGCACGTATCAGGGATCCTGTGGGCTTACCACAACACGCCACATTCTTCAACCGGTGAAAAAACGTCGTTCTTGCTCTTTGGGTTTAATTGCCAACAGAGTCTGCCACTTTACCATCCAGGTCATTGAAGCTAACTGATGTGGCAGATAATCGAGAAGGACTAGTACTATCCCTATCAACTGTGAGTGCTTTAGCAGCCAAATCAATTTTATAAGCACAGGAACATAAAAAGACCCAATATGATATGATTATTCATTCTTGCCCTGTGAATTATTTCTATTTTCTTAATTCCACTTCCATATAGCTTACATCACCATCGAGCATGTTTCCCAGTAAGATTAGGCAGTCCTAAAATGGCATTATCAGCTGCATGATCTGCTATGACATTCACATTGTGACCATAAAGGTAATATCTAAAATGTGTAACAGCCCAAACTACTGCTAATGTTTCTAGGTTGGTGATGGCATAGTTGGACTCAGTTGTGGGCACAGAATGGCTAGCATATGGGTCATTCCATGTCAAATCACCGAGAAATTGTAGGGTCACCTCTCGGATTTTGATGAAACTTGGTGTGCTTGTAGTACCTATGGTGCTCATCATCCACACCAATTTTTAGCCTCACACACTACATAGTTTCTAATTTATGACCTCAAACATTTTGAATATTTCATGAAAATTTGGTTCGTCTTGAGTTACAAAATCAACTGTAGCTCACCACTGTGTTAATATTTTAAAATAAAATTTTCAGCAATTAAAGACTGTTAATTGATAGTTCGAATAATCCTTAAACTATGGGATATCAATTTAATTAAGGTTCAAAAAGGCTCCATTAAATACTTTAATCCTTGATATTTCAAAAATCGCTGCTTCAAATTCTTTGAATTTTTTAGTAAATAATAATTAGGTTATGGTCTATTGTTGGTAAAATTTTTGTGGTGGGGCCACAATGGATTCAAGAGATATAATTAAATATGTTGTGGTATGTAGTGGAATTTTGTAGTCTATTATTGCTATGTGGGAGCGTACACCTCTAATAACCGCTGCTGATAAGGCCATGCCAACTTTGTCTTACACAATGAAGGTGTCCAAGTACAGTGCAACCTGTATAAGTGACCACCTGTATTGAAATACCACCTTTGTGCTGCAATTTATTTAGTTGGATTTACTGTATGGGTAATTCCATATTAGTTCACCAAAGTTTTGCACATGACCCCCTCGGAATTGGACAAAATTTGGTGGGTTGGTATCCAAAGTGGTCATGTGTCCTTTCACCCATTGCTTGCATGGCTTCTCAGAAATGGCTTATTTAGCATACTATTTTTGCTGTACTTGTGATCATTCAAAGCATCATATCTTGGGTGTTTTTAAAATGAATTACACCACTTTAAAGCTCAAAGAAAAAGCTTTCGTTTGGTATATTTAGCAGCTTAATTTGTTGAAGCTGATAATTAACTACATCTCCTAATCTTTGACCTTTGCTCTACCAAAAAGTGCTGATTAGAATTTTTGTGAATATTTGTCAACTTTCACCTATTAGTTGCAAAAGTTTCAACCTGGGGTCTCTATGGGATTATGAGATAGGTAGCTAATGGTGTTTGCGGTATTATACATGTAGTAGATATCCCATGCAGTATTGCATACCTTGAAACCCATTCTGTTGATTTAGGTTTGCAGACACACAAGACTCTTTGATTCAACTGCAAGTTAATACAACAGGTTGTGACAAAGGCATGTAATACAAGTTTGTCACTGTGGTGATACAGTGTCAGTGATGCTGTTTGGTAGCAAAAGTCATTTCTTTTTTTGTCAGAGTACACACAACCACTTCTTGTCCTTGGGTCTATGAGAGTTAGAATGTCATCCATTGGTATAGTGTGGATATTCTGGGGCTCTGAGTACTTGAACAAGTTTGATGGACCACAGAAATGTCAGCTTTACTTCCTAGTGTCACTGCAAACTTCAAGCACACAAGCTAACCACCGATTGTCTTCTTGTAAACAAGTGACAAATCCAACAATTGATTCTGGTGAAACTTCATTCTTTGCTAGAGTAATTACCTCTCTTTCCTGAAAACATCAGATTATGAGTAAAATTTTATTTCCACTTTCTGAAATTGGCACAAAAGAGTGGTTTTCTCATACCATGGATTATACGTGAGAGTTGAAAGCAACGTCCCTATCGTCTCAAATAATCTTCATTGTTACAATATCCAAAGTAAGCAGCAGGTATGTTACTACATGCTCAATTGAACAACTGACATGGTGTCATTAGCTGGTCATTGTACTGCCTTTGCAAGCTATATAAGCTGGCTGCATTTGAAAACTATACAACTAAACAAATTGCAGCACAAAGGTGGTATTTCAATACAGGTGGTCATTTATACAGGTTGCACTGTACTTGGACACCTTCATTGTGTAAGACAAAGTTGGCATGGCCTTATCAGCAGTGGTTATTAGAGGTGTACACTCCCATATAGCAATAATAGACTACAAAATTCCACTACATACCACAACATATTTAATTATATCTCTTGAACCCATTGTGGCCCCACCACAAAAATTTTACCAACAATAGACCATACCTAATTATTATTTACTAAAAAATTCAAAGAATTTGAAGCAGCGCTTTTTGAAATATTAAGGATTAAAGTTTTTTAATGGAGCCTTTTGAACCTTGATTAAATTGATATCCCATAGTTTAAGGATTGCTTGAACTATCAATTAACAGTCTTTAATTGCTGAAAATTTTACTTTAAAATATTAACACAGTGGTGAGCTACAGTTGATTTTGTAGCTTAAGACAAACCAATTTTTTCATAAAATATTCAAAATATTTGTGGCCATAAATCAGAAACTATGTTGTGTATGAGGCTAAAAATTGGTATGGGTGATGAGCACCATAGGTACTACCAACACACCAAGTTTTGTCAAAATCCGAGAGGTGACCTTACAATTTCTTGGTGATTTGACATGGAATGACCCCTATGCTACCGAATGTAATTTCTTATCATCTTGGTAATGTGACAGTGTGTTGCCCAAGGCCCCAAGCCTTGCTTGCTAGCATAACTCTCTAGTGTGAAATCCTTATCGAAATCTGGATAGGCAAGCATTTGGTGCTGCTAATAACCTGATCCTTAAACTTTCAAAGGCTACTTCACATTCAGCTGTCCATTGGAAAAATGCTCCCTTCTTAGTGAGTAATTATAATGGGTGAGCAAACTTGGCTTAACCCATAACAAAACGACAATAATGAGATGCTAGCCCAAGGAACTGTCTCAACTGCCTCAAGTTAATGGGAGTGGAGAAATGCTTTACAGCATCCAAATTCTGGTTGTTTGGCTTCAATCCAGATGGTGTCACCAGATGAGCCAAGTAATCTACTTCATCGCAAACAAATTTGCATTTCTTTGGGTTGAGTTTCAAGCCTGCTCTCTTTAAACAATTAAACACATGCAGCTCTCAGGTGAACGACATGATCATGCAAAGATTCTGAAAGACTATTACATCATCCAAATTGACTGATACAAATTCTTTGCCACTGTCAGACTGTATTTCATGCAATAGTCTCTGCATTAAATGCTGGAACACAGCAAGTGCATTCATTACACCAAACGGCATCACTCTGAATTCATAGAATCCCTGGTGCATAATGAATGCTGTCTTCTCTTGGCTGTTCTCATGAACTTTAGTTTGCCAATACCCTGATGCAAGATCTAATGTTGTAAACACTTCCAACTGATCTAAAAGGTCATTGTTTCTTGGTAAAGGGAAAGTGTCTGGCTTGGTAACAGAATTAAGATTATGGTAATCTACACGATATCGTAGTGTTCCATCCCTTTTCTGACCAAGACAACAGGACTGGACCATGGGCTCTTAGATGGTGTGATCATGTAACATTTCTGCATCCTCTCTGGCTGATTTGCTATCTCTTGGCAGGCAGCAAAAGTTGTTCTTCTCACAGGCTGTTTCCTTGGGGCCTCATCACTGGTGTTAATCTCAAATTCAATCAGGCCAGTCTCCCCTCTCTCATCCTCTTCTAGACTAAATATGTCATGATATTCCACTAACAGATTTTCTAAAGTAGGTGCTGTTCTAACAGTAGTTTGTTAGACTCCATCAGCACCTTGCTGATCTGTTGTAGACTCCACTTAAATTGTTCCACTGTTTTCTCATATGGTAGGCTGATATTAAACAGGTGTACTTGATCTAGTAGGGTCTTACTGCCTCCTCAACTAGAGACCATTCACAGACAACAAGTATGTCTTCATCTTTAGCAATGACAAACTCCACTCCAACAACTTGACCTCAGTCCATACCTTTCTGTAACTGACTCTCCAGTACTGGCTACCACTGCTGCAGAAGAGCCATCCTCTTTTGCTTCTATAAGAGACCCTACAATCTTCAATGAGGTGTGCAGTGAATCTGAAGGCTCTAACATAACTGTGCTTTTCACAGTACTTGTACTACTGTAGTGAAATTGGCAGGAAAATGTGTAGTTTTAATCAGATTCACTAGTGAAATGTTCTGTGCTCACTGAATTGTTGTTTTTAGAGCAATTGTGCATATCTAGAATTATTGTTGTGTATATGATAGTTACTTCTGATGATCTATATCTTCAAAATCACAATCCAGTGCTTGTGGTCAATGTACCCAGGAACCAACTGGCTAAAGGGCAAAGGCTCAATCATCAAACACAGTCCTCAAGTGAACAATATTATAAAATGAATCTAAAAAAATTATCACAACATCCAAATAATCAGATATGTACATTTTTTTACTATAACCAGACTGTAATCCATATAACACTTTCGGCATACAGTATTGGAACACTGCAAGTCCATTCAGCACCCCATAAGGAATCACATTTGAACTGGTATAATTCTTGGGTGATCGAGATTTAAAGTTGTAAAATACTTGGGTCATTAATCCTTGGTGAAGGGAATAAATCTGGCTTGGTTATAAAATTTGGTAAACACAGAATTGAAGTGATCCATCCCAGGACTGGACTATGGACTCTAAGATGGTTTTGTCACCCTAATTCTTAGCATATTCTCCAATTTGTCAGCCATTTCCTTTCTAACATCGAAGGGTACTCTCTTAATATGCTTCCTCCTTGAGGGCTCAGGGGAAATGGAACACTCAACTGCCACTGTAGATCCTAATCTAGAAGAATAAACAAGACAACCCACTTTTTCTACTCTTGGGAAGACGAAATGCAAAGGAACTACAGAAGAATATGCTGAGAGAGAAGATCCTCCTTGTGAAGAAACTTACAATGAAAAGGGTAGCATTTTACAAGTGCGTCTAATCAAAACTGTATACATACCAGCTATTACTTCTGCAACAGTGTCTGTACAAATGTCACATGCACAGGGAACAGTGCTTTTAAAGCATTATATTTTTGACCCTTCTTTACAAATTGTAGAGTCTCTTGTTAGCACCAATTCCACCTCTGTCTTCTTGCTTCCTGCCAGTGGAAACAATGTTTCCTCCACTTGGACCAAAAGCTGAAGCAGTCAAACTTCTATGTGCAGCTTGCACATCAAGGTGATAGTCAACTATACCCAACCTATTACATACTGCATCAGATAACAACAGTTGGTTAGGTGCTACTAACTTAATGTACATAGTACCACACAATATTTTCTTACCAAACGTAATATTTACTTACCAAACGTAATATTTACATCTATCTCTCCATCTAAGTTTATGGGCTTTTAATCATTGGTACATGCTTTTGTTTATCTCTAACCCAACCCAGCTGATGAAATAATGTGATAAAGTAAATCACAACAGATAATTGCTAAGTCTGATCCTGTGTGTATCAAACTACTGTAGTAACTGGTACTCCCTCAACTTTGACTTCAACACAACACAAATTTCTGCCACCTTCACATAGGATCTGGTCCATATCATCTTGTTATCCTTTGGAGTGTTTGTATTGTATCTTAGCCAAAAGTTTCACATTGTGCATGAACTAGTAACCAAATAACTACTATACATGTATTTTCTATTGAGATGAGCATTCCAACTGGCTGCCATTGGGTTATTGGCTGTAGTGTACTTGTACCCGACTGATATTAATATCCAGTTCTGAGTTGTTTTTGACTGTTTGTCAAACCAAGCCTCCAACTATTTAACTGCGTAGTTCTATTTCCATCTTCTGTAGCCTATCTTATAAATGTTTCATTTTCATCTCCTTCTCAAACATCAGTTTATGATGAACTAAATTCTGTTGGCAGTTTGTTTGCCAAAGTTCTTTATTTCTATCCCTTGCCTTTTTCACTACCTGCATGAGATCTTGTACCTGTGAACATGATATCTATTTATGAAGGGCTTCATCCATAGTAGTCAATTCTGTCACTTTGGCTCTCTCCATCTCTAGGATTCTAAAAGGTGCTCCTGCTGGGCTGATAATTCTTCCTTCAAATGTACCACCTCCTGCAGTGATGTGTTTGCCAACTCAGTGTTCATACATGTAAAACTCAGAACTTGCTCCAAATGTTTTCTACTTGCTCTTCCCTGTGAAGTATGGTAATCTAATTAATTTGCAGCCTGACTGTCTTGATCTGGCTTTGTCCTAGATGAATCTGTCACCAAAGTTGAAACTAACAATTCTCTCTCTGGAGCTGGTGATAATGTTCTGTATTGCACAATATAACTGTAAGAAATATTTCATTGAAATCTTGCAAAGATAGTTCTTCCCTTTCCTCAGTCTGTGTGACCACTACTTGAACATCAGAGGGGTAATGGTTACTCTCAGTAAGTATTACACTTATTATTACTATTATATCATTGCTTAAAACTGAAGGCAAATCCAATTCCTGCATTAGGTAAAGCTTAAGTCTCTTAGAACTGAGAGGAAAGTTTACTGTTGTGTACTAAACATCTATCCTGCTCACAGGCAAGAAAACTATCTATAGAAACAAAGTCTATTGCTCTTTAGAGTACTACCTCTTAACAACACTGTCTCTCACCTAGCCTCACTTCCCTAAGTGGCACACTCACCCAAACGTCTTCATAACTTTCTTTTTCATCCATATCTGTTTTACTCAAAAGGGAATTTTTGGAAGATTTTGGATCTGTTAATCTCCAGAAAATTCTACATCTATTAATTTCATCTTACTTCCAGGTATGGCCAATTTTTACCTTCAACAACTGGACTAATAAACAATGGATAAAATACTTGCATGTTTCAAATAAAAAAAATTGTAATTTTTACATGCTTTTTTCTTTGTTATGGAAGGATCTAACTGTAAAAAATGGATATCAACATATTCATCTAATCAAGAGAAGTTCTAAAATCTTTGTTTCATTGCAGTAGAACAACGGATACATCAATTATTGACATTTGTTTACATGACATCAAAGCAATCATATGCAATTGACCTTTCTTCACTGATTTCGTCTCTGTATGTAGTGAAGAAAGGTGATATAATAAAAACCTACCAAGCAATGAATTCCCTTCTTCATGGCAAACATGATAATGCAAGTTGTAACTCTGTATATCTTTGCATGCATAAGTTGCAACCATTTTTGTAAGTGCCTGTAATTTGTTTTCTCTATGCTTTCTGTACAAATTAATCTTTCTGTTGTTGCTACTTGTAACTCCAAATTTTATTCGCATATGAGATCAAAACTTCACTAGAGCATACTATTGGCTATGTAGATTATAAGTAAGGAATTTGAAAACTGTACCATTAAGCCAGGTTTTTGCCAGATGCGGTCACAAATAATTTGGCAAACATAGCAGAGTTTTGCTTAACCAGTCACATATATAATTGTGTTTTCTTATGCGGTACCTTCCACAAGCATGCAATAATGACTTACAGATCTTTAGACACTGCTTGAAGTATCTTAGTTTACTACAGTGGTATATCCCCAGTACATGGAACAGTTAATTGTTTGTTATTTTAGTAGCTTTTCAGTAAACCCGCATTCAGTGATGTTTTACTGAGAGTTTAAAACTTAGTAAAATAATTATGTTCCATATACTTAAGTCTACTGACACTTTACTATCAGTATATCTACAGCAAGGCATCTTAACAAATTAGTAAACTAAGAACCTTCAAGCAGTGAGAATTGCAGGTACTGTACATATAAAATGGCTTGATTGTTTAAAATTTGAATTTAGAAGAGTACTCCTGCAGGTGTGCTGATATGTAACATCATGTATTAAATAGGCAGTTGCAATTATTATTAAGCTAATAACAGCTTCGAGATTAAAGTTAGTTGAACATGGCTATTAGTACAAAATAATTCATGGCTATTGAAACCGCTTTGAAAATGAAAAATGTAAACTCCAGCTAGAGTGCTAGGAATTATCATACAGTGTGATGTTACTGCATCATCACACTGTATATTTGGTAACATGATGGTTTGGACCTTTCTCAAACAATTCCAATAGGTTTATACAAATTTTAAAACAATCAGTGGAATTTTCTACTGACTGACTGACTGACTGACTGACTGACTGACTGACTGACTGACTGACTGACTGACTGACTGACTGACTGACTGACTGACTGACTGGCTGACTGACTGACTGACTGACTGCATGACTGCATGAATTCCTTACTGACTGATTTGTGACTCGATAATGGCAAAAGCTACAAGCTTGATTTTTCACTATTTTTCGTCGCTTCAGCCTGGTGGTGGGAATTGTCCCAGTTTTTGATTGTAACTGCGTTGATTGCAGAGTTCCTTCTCATTATATGTTCTTCATTTTTAATGCTATGTAGCAGGCTGAACATTGCTGAAAATGAAGCTTAATGGCCACTTGTGTATTTTAGTAATTGATACACTGTAGTTGTGCACACATTCAAATGAAAACAATAATCCTGACACCATTCTTTTTTTCTAATGCATTATGTGCATGCTCACCAGTCATAATAATGTTACAAATAAAGTTAACTAACAGGTATATTAGGAATTTTAAGTTCAATTAGAGATCATAGAAATCAAAAGTAGTGAAACAAGAGGAGTTGCGTACATATACAATCCCTAATTCAGCTGTAGGCATAGACTGAAGGAAGGATTTAATCTCCACTAGCATATCTTCATTTAATGTATGTAGGTGACCTCTCTTGTTTCCCTAGTCTTAACTTCTATGATTGCTAAAAATTAAAATTCAAAAATTAAGAGATAGGAACTATGTTATAATGTGCTGTGAACTATGTTATCTCACCTGTCATCCCCAGTCATGATAGGATTGATTATTCTACTTATGCTCATTTTTGTGATAATGAATACACATCAATTATGATACTACTATTATTACATCATTCACAACTACTACATGCTTGACTTATCAATGATGATCCGAATTGCATCTCTTGTATCTAGTACATAGCCATAGCATCAAAGGTGATTCTAAGGGGGGCCATGGCTCCCCCTGCTGAAAATAACCGTTTTAAGAGTCTTGGGGGAAGTTGCAGTATAGAATGGTATTGTTATTTTAGCATTTTCATGTTTTTACCATCAATTTTAGGCAGTTTTCAAGCTTTAAATTGCAAACATCCTGCAGCTTCTTGCACCTCCAGACCCCCCTGAAATTCTACTTTATAATACAGTCATTCAACAATAGTTCTACTGTTCCCTACTTGGCTCCCATGTAGGTCAGGTCTAGAATCCCCACTGCATAGCATCTAGTGTACCTAAATTATGACTGAATTTAGGAAATCTCCCATATATGGTTGTGCATAAAGCAATAAGAATTAACAGAATGCAGAAAATAATTTTTGCAATGTTGTAAACTTTAATTGTACTTCAAAGTATTTAGGTTTATTCTACAAATCAATGAGTAGAAATTCAGCATTAACTGCTCTAGTTAAAGATTAATATATTATTTAATAATTCACTAATATGGTTGACTTTCAAAAATTCAAATGTTCATTTTATAGGTGGATTATTGTGGCTGTTGCTATTACTGGAACAATGGATTAACATATTTTTGTTATTACACATTTGCTTGACTGTGTCACCTTAGTTTAGGACCCTTAATTAGGGAAGCTTGAGCCCTCTATGGAAACTGGATACAAGCCATTGAATGTGTGAAAACTGTTTTTTCAACAACTTTACTTACTGTTATATATGTGACCAGATTTGTGAAAAGGGGTCTTCCACACACATCCAATTCTATGAATTCAGAAGACCATAACTAAGTCCTCAGGTAATGCATTAATGTGAAAAGTTCTCCATCTACTAAATAGACTATGTTGGTACTCACTACTGACCAAATTATAAATCGATAGCCTTTTCCAGTCTGCAGTTATGAGTCATCAAAGTTGATAAAATGGATATGTGTGGAAGACCCCTTTTCGCAAATGCGGTCACATATTATGTCACTATGTAGCACTTACTCTTATTCTCACATGGCCAGACCTCTATTTTAGTGCAGTGGATATCAATTAAAAGTGCCCACACTGAAATGTTGCACTTTATATCAAAATTACCATGTTTGCATCAGTGACCAAATAAATGTTTTGTTTTGTTTATCCTATAGGTACTTCATTTATATTGTTATTGTGAATATCACATGTGTACACATTTATTATGTCTATGTGTGTGATGTGTTCTTTGAACTATTTTTGTTACTTTATATATACTTCTTTATTTTATGTTCATTTCATCAAATTTGATGGATGCATAGATGGTAAGTTATCATAAGTAATCTTGATTCAATTAATAATGTTATTACTGTATGTGCATAACATGTGTACACATTGATTATGTCTATGTGTGTGATGTGTTCTTTGAGCTACTTTTGTTACTTTATATATACTTCTTTATTTTATGTTCATTTCATCAAATTTGATGGATGCATAGTGGGTAAGTTATCATAAGTAATGTTGATTCAATTAATAATGTTATTATTGTAT
Source organism: Dysidea avara (assembly GCF_963678975.1). Classification (NCBI taxonomy): domain Eukaryota; kingdom Metazoa; phylum Porifera; class Demospongiae; order Dictyoceratida; family Dysideidae; genus Dysidea; species Dysidea avara. Next base: position 122,896 of record NC_089273.1, read on the forward strand.
GTGCATAACATGTGTACACATTGATTATGTCTATGTGTGTGATGTGTTCTTTGAGCTACTTTTGTTACTTTATATCTACTTCTTTATTAATATGTTCATTTCATCAAATTTGATGGATGCATAGAGAGTAAGTTATCATAAGTAATCTTGATTCAATTAATAATGTTATTACGGTATGTGCATAACATGTGTACACATTGATTATGTCTATGTGTGTGATGTGTTCTTTGAGCTACTTTTGTTACTTTATATATACTTCTTTATTTCATGTTCATTTCATCAAATTTGATGGATACATAGGCAATAAGTTATCATAAGTAATCTTGATTCAATTAATAATGTTATTATTGTATGTGCATAACACGTGTACACATTGATTATGCCTATGTGTGCATGTGATATGTTCTTTGAGCTACTTTTGTTACTTTATATGTGACTGAATTTGACAAAACAAGGCTTCGACGCACAAAGCTTTGTTAGGAGATATGGCGATTTTAAGGAATCATTGTGTAATAACTTCCCAGTGCCTACAGCTGTGCAAACAAAATTTGCACCAATTGTTCATCTGTTCACTAGCTATCACTGAGTGGGTGTATACATTTCTGATACCCAAAATTTGCCCTGTTTTGAGCAGCTTTTTTCGAGTGGGTAATAATATCACAGATGGTAGTACTCAGGGTGGGAGGGTGGGGGTGGACGGTGGTCTTAATAAACGGGTATAAAATGGAGTAAGAAGACGATTGGAGTCCAGAGGCCAAGTTTGGGCTCTCCATGGCCCTCCATGGCCCTCAAATTACTCCAAATCGACTGAGAACACTATTGGCAAGCTCTCTGTGAAGTCCCAGCTCACTACACACCATTATCACAAAGCCATGGCCATTTAATGGTGCCAATCTCACACTCGTGGCTTTGACAGGGTCGGAAGAAAGCTGCTACAGAAACCACACTTGCCAGTGCTGAAGGAAGTACAGTGTGAAATATGATAGTGTATTAGACCAGCAATCCATTTCTGGTAAAATCGTAAGTTTGATTTTGTGTGTGTGGAAGCCTTGTTATATGAAATCCGGTCACATATATACTTCTTTATTTCATGTTCATTTCATCAAATCTGACCGGATTTGTGAAAAGGGGTCTTCCACACACATCCAATTCTGTGAAATTGGGAGACCATAAATGAGTGTTCAATTAACACATTAACCTGAACTTTTTACCATCAATTCAGCTATGTTGCTGCTCACCTTTGACCAAATTTCAAGTCAATAGGTCTTTCCAATCTAAAGTTATGAATTGTCAAAGTTGGTAAATAGGATGTGTGTAGAAGACCCCTTTTTGCAAATCCGGTCACAAATTTGATGGATGCATAGCTTGTAAGTTATCATAAGTAATCTTGATTCAATTAATAATGTTATTACTGTATGTGCATAACATGTGTACACATTGATTATGTCTATGTGTGTGATGTGTTCTTTGAACTGTTTTTGTTACTTTGTATATACTTCTTTATTTCATGTTCATTTCATCAAATTTGATGGATGCATAGGAAGTAAGTTATCATAATTCAATTAATAATGTTATTACTGTATGTGCATACCATGTGTACACATTGATGATGATGTGTTTATTGTACAACTTTGTGAAATGTGTGACTTGTAATTGTATCAGTTGTATCACGTACTTAATACAGTACATGACTATTTACTGGTGATAAGTTTAAAAGGTCACAATGTTTCTGACTGTAAGTGTTGCATGTTTTATGGCATAAACCACATGCACACACACATCAGTTTCTTTCTGGTGTCAAACTGTATTTTTAGTGCAAACATGATCTTCATGCTGTAAGCAAGTTCATTCTTGAAACAACACTCATAAGACTTATTTTATTATCAATTGTGCAACTTGTATAAATTGTGTTGTTGTGAGCCTTAATTTTAGCGTAATCTTCATTTTGAAAGCATTCTTTTGAGCATAATAAGATTGATTTTTGAGGATTACTCAAAATTATAATAACTTAAGTATAATTGGCTCAAACCTGCTAGTTATTCCCAGCAGGCTCAAGTTTCCACCTTGCAGGGCTCAGATAAGTGATAGCCTTGATACGTTTCCATGCCAGTTAGTTTGTATAAACTACAGGTACACAAAAAAAATGTTAGAATTTTCAACTAGAGTAGGGATCATAGCACATCAATAAAGAGTACTGAATCAAGCTGGAGTTGTGCATAATATTAAATCACAGTTAAATCCATCTGCTCAGATCTACAACATTGATGAAACTGGCATCCCTATAGACCCAAAGGTACTAAATGTTGTTACAAAGCCAGGGACTAAGAAGGTGTGATATAGATCTACAGGGAGGAAAGGTCAAATTACAGTTGTTGCATGTGCGAGTGATGCAGTACAAGTGCTACCACCAACAGTGTTGCTTGATGCAAAGAAAGTATTCCATGCTTGGACAAGTGTGGAAATTCCAGACACCAGTTATGGTTGCAGCCTTGCAGTGATAAAGGATGGATAAATACAGATTTTTTAGAGTCTTGGGTGAGTGACCACTTTATCAAGCATGCAGTAGGTGCCTGACAATATTGTTGCTGTTAGATTGGTGTAGTACACATCACCAACCTGAAGTTGTCCGTCTCGCAAGATCTAAACAGAAAATGTGACTGGATTTTGGAAAAACGATCCAAATCGCACATTAGAAGTTTCGAGATAAACGGTTTAAAAGAATTGAAGCCAGCATAACTCTCCAAGGATAGTAAGCACGCGTATGAAATTTACACAAAAGATGCATCAATCTGTTACCTTTCAGGCCACTTCCAGTACTTGTAGATGCTTGTACAGTTTCCCACCAAATGAGATAGAAAATCTGAGCAGTTGGACGAGTGAAGTAGTATCACGAGTGCTGACGAAGGGGTGGAGGCTGGCGGGTGGCGGGAAGGGCAAGAGATAGACCTCAAAATGGAGGCAGACCACGATTGGAGTCCAGACACGAGATTACAGTGCTGTGCTGGCTCCTTAGTGGCTGATATGTAGCAAAATCAACAGAGAAAATGTCTGGCCAACATTATAAGGCTGTCCACCAGTAAACCACTGATTCTTGCCCAGCCAGGTCCTTCACAAGGCCTGAAATTGCCATTTGAGCACTCCACACCACCCAGAAAAGATGTCTGTTAAAACCAGCCTCGTGTAGTTTGAGTAGTGCTGAGGGTCAAAACTTATAGTATGGTAGTGTAGCTATCCGCTGGTGGTGTTAGTTTGATTTTGCCTGATGTGCGATTTGGATCGGTTCTATAAAATCTGGTCACAAATAATGTTGTGCTTGCCACTGCACATACACACAAGGCACAGCCTTTGGATTACACAGTATTTACACCATTAAAGTCACAATGAAGAACAGTTTGCCATGAGTTTCTCCAATGTAATCCCGGTAGAGTAATTACCAAGTTTAATTTTAATTCACTTTTTCAAAGGCCTGGTTGCAGTCTGTTATACTTGCTATTATCATGGTGGGTTTTAAGTCTTCTGGAGTATATCCTTTCAATTCTTCAGCTATAAAAGTTCCATCCTTACAATCAGGAAGTAGTAATACAGCAGTGGTAGGCAAGCCACCTTGCAGCAATGATGAAGGATCACCTGCTACTGAGATTTCTAGCACATACAATGATGTGCGTGTGGACACAGATGCAGAACCTAGTGATTTTAATGCTGAGCAACAGCAATTGTACAAGAACAGATTCACCTGAATTGTCGTAATTAAATTTTTGCCATTAACCTACCATCACAGCCATTTCTTGGCCGCCACCTTGGATTTCACATCTTTTTTCACCTTGGAGACCACACTGTTTTTTTACAGCTTGGCTGTTTTGGTTTAGATTGTAATACACATGACCAATACTCCACTACATATACTCTTCAGGTTTTGTGTAAAAAGGCAACTACAATAATACTGTATAGTACAGTAGGTGTGGGCATGGCCCATGAAAAAACATCACCCAAAAACCAGCTTTACATTTCCCTGATGATGATGGGGCAGTATTGGTTAGGTAAAATTAAGCCCAAACAAGCCTTCAGATCGACCCAAAATACTTTCAACAAGTTGCTACGGAATTTTTGTAAAAAAACTATAAACAGAATTTTCTACTGACTGACTGAGTACAACTATATCAATTAATCATGATAATTGCATCACGATGCAATAATTATCACGATAGTAGATCCAATAATTATTTTCTATGCATATATGTCATACCAAAATACAGCAAAGTGCAATCTCAGAGAATACATACATAATTGAGTAATCAACAAATACTTTAATTGTTAGAGTAATTCCAGCGAGATAAGAATGTCTAATATTGGTGCTCATGATAATCACAGGCTATTATCATATCACGATAATGAACCTCTGTGATACGATTATCACACTATTGATATTATAGCACATTACTACTATGGTCCCTGCTCTAGTTTAAAATTTCAATTTTTGTGTACTCTTTTTTGTAAAATAATATTATTATGACTGGTGAACCCATGCATGCTGCATCAAAGTACAGAAATGGCACCGCATGTCCCAGCTACCAATTATATATCGTCTGAAACCTTTACGCTTCATTGTCAGCTATGTTCAACCCGTTACACAGCATTACGAATCAAAAACTGTTCGAAAAGCACCTCTGCAATCAAAGTAGCCACTATGAAAAATACGAATGATTTCGGTTACAAATGGAAGCCATCAAGCGTCACTACTAATTCGACACCTTTTGCTTTGCCTTTTTCTGTCAGCAAAGATAAATGGGACACAAAGGAGAACACTGGTAAGTCCATGAAGAATGCATACATACACACTGTACTATGGTATGCAAAACGGCATCTCTCAGGCCAAAGCAACATCAAACAGTGAAAAATAAAGCCCGTAGCCTTAAATTATTTTTGTCTGAAGACATCAGTCAGTCAGGCAGATTGATAAAATACTGAAACAAGTTGGAGTAGTGCATGATATTAAATCACGGTAAAACATTAAGAAGTGTTATATCCCTACTGTGCTCAAGATTCCACAGTGGAAATTCACAGTAGGGATATAACACTTCTTATTGTTTTACACATAATTTTCTCTTAAAGTGGTTTCCAACAAATGGTAATAATGATCTAATCCAAAACAGCCAAGCTGTAAAAAAGTGTGCGGCCTTCAAAAATGCTATGGTGAAAAAAGATGTGAAATCCAAGGTGGCGGCCAAGAAATAGCTGTGATGGTAGGTTAATGGTAAAAATTTTAATAACGACAATTCAGGTGAATTTTGTGCCAATTGACCAAGCGGCACCAAAATTCACCTGAATTGTCGTTATTAAAATTTTTACCATTAACCTATCATCACAGCCATTTCTTGGCCGCCACCTTGGATTTCACATCTTTTTTCACCATAACCTTTTTGAGGGCCACGCACTTTTTTTACAGCTTGGCTGTTTTGGATTAGATTTCACTTCTTTTTCTTTTTGCATACCCCAAAGCCGGCCTATGGCTGGCTTTGGGACTTTTTTAACCTATATTTTTTCTTTGCCACAGGAAGAAGAAAAGATGAAGCAGATGTACTTTAGATATATTTTATCAGTAAATGGACAAATTATATAATATAATACATATTATATTTATCACAGAACTCTCTATGGTGGTTTCTTTGTAACTGAACACTCTACAAGGTGACTTCTTCTAGCTGCTCTCTCTACAGGGTGAATTGTTTGTAGCTGAACGATCTACAAGGTAACTTCTTCTAGCTGATCTTTCTACAGCATGATTTGTTTGTAGCTGAATTCTGTACAGCTGATTTGTGTGCAGTTGAGCTCTTTACAGAATGGTTTCTTTGTAGCTGAACTCTCTACAAGGTAACTTCTTCTAGCTGATCTCTCTACAGGGTGATTTGTTTGTAGCTGAATTCTGAACAGGTGATTTGTTTGCAGCTGAGCTCTTTACAGAATGGTTTCTTTGTAGCTGAACTCTCTACAAGGTAACTTCTTCTAGCTGATCTCTCTACAGGGTGATTTGTTTGTAGCTGAATTCTGAACAGGTTATTTGTTTGCAGCTGAGCTCTTTACAGAATGGTTTCTTTGTAGCTGAACTCTCTACAAAGTAACTTCTTCTAGCTGATCTCTCTACAGGGTGATTTGTTTGTAGCTGAATTCTGAACAGGTGATTTGTTTGCAGCTGAACTCTCTACATGATGGTTTCTTTGTAGCTGAACTCTCTACAAGGTAACGTTTTCTAGCTGATCTATCTACAGGGTGATTTGTTTGTAGCTGAACTAACTACAAGATAACTTCTTCTAGATGATCTCTCAACAGGGTTATTTGTTGGTAGCTGAATTCTGTATATAGGTGATTTGTTTGCAGCTGCGTTCTTTACAGAATGGTTTCTTTGTAGCTGACTCTACAAGGTGACTTCTTCTAGCTGAACTCTCTACATGGTGGTTTGTTTGTAGCTGCTCTACAAGGTGACTTCTTCTATCTGATCTTTCTAGCTACAGGGTGATTTGTTTGCAGCTGAACTACCTACAAAGTAACATCTTCTAGCTGATCTCTCTACAGGGTGATTTGTTTGTAGCTGAAATATCTACAAGATAACTTCTTCAAAATGATCTCTGTACATGGTGATTTGTTTGTAGCTGAATTCTGTATAGGTGATTTGTTTGCAGCTGAACTCTCTACAAGGTAACTTCTTCTAGCTGATCTTACTACAGGGTGATTTGTTTGTAGCTGAATTCTGTACAGGTGATTTGTTTGCAGCTGAGCTCTTTACAGAATGGTTTCTTTGTAGCTGAACTCTCTACAAGGTAACTTCTTCTAGCTGATCTCTCTACAAGGAGATTTGTTTGTAGCTGAACTCTCTACAGGTGATTTGTTTGCAGCTGAACTCTCTACATGATGGTTTCTTTTTAGCTGAACTCTCTACAAGGTAACTTCTTCTAGCTGATCTCTCTACAGGGAGATTTGTTTGTAGCTGAACTCTACAGGTGATTTGTTTGCAGCTGAACTCTTTACATAATGGTTTCTTTTTAACTGAACTCTCTACAAGGTAACTTCTTCTATTGATCTCTCTACAGGGCGATTTGTTTGTAGCTGAACTCTCTACATGGTGATTTCTTTGTAGCTGAACTCTACAAGATGATTTCTTCTAGCTGAACTATCTCTTTCCATAGTTGCATGAGCTCCCTAATTCTAGCTGATCTCTCTACAGGGTGACTTGTTTGTAGCTGATCTCTATACACGTTACTTGTTTCTAGCTGATCTCTTGAATTCTCTTCAGGGTGACTGCTCTATTAGGATGACTGCTCTATTAGAGTATCTCGATCTCGCACTTGCTGCATCAAATTGGATTTCGTGTTATAACTTCGTGGCTTTAAGTCTGATTCTTCTATACCATTGAAGAGCCTTTCTAAGATGATTACTCCATCTGTACAGCATTTTTCAAGGCATTAGCCCAAGCGGTTTATCTGCAGATCTGAGCTTATCATAACCATTTTAATGCAGATCTGAGCTTATCATAACTATCAAGATAGTGATATCCCTACTATCACGATAACGATAGTGATTTACTATCGTGATATATCACACTATCGAGACTATTGCTCAGCCCTAACCTTGTTAGGACTTCAAAAATTCTGTCACTCCATTAAAATATACAAAGTGTGTTGGTCCTCTGGTATACACTGGACACTTTTATACACTTGAATGTGAGGAGTAATCGTGGGTTTGAGTTTGTGTGTGTTATGATGAGGTGGAGTTGTTAACAACATGTCATTTGTACCCTAACAGGTAGAACAGGAGTGTCAGTTCTCCATTTAATATAACTGTGTAGATTACTTCCCCAGTTAACACCAGATCCCCATTAATAAAGCTGGTCATTTTCTAACTCTTAAAACCCACACATATAATATACCTTAGTAACAATTCACTGAAAAATGCATACACTGATAAATTAACTTTTACACATAACCTCAAACAGATTACTGTCACTATGGAACACAATTTGCGCTAACATAAATAATGTAACAAATATTTGTGATGTAATAAAGAATAAAATGTTACCTAGGGGTTTACCCTGTGACCAAGTTAAACTTGCCATGACAACAAAGTTTATCCAATTCAAACACACATGCTACAAACTATTCATAACTCCTTCCCACACTAGATAATGTTACAACATCTAAAACTGATGTTAGTTGAACATTAATAAATTGATTACTGTGTCATATTCATTCACTATCGGTCTAGTCCTTCATAACAAGTCAGTGAATGTTGTTACAATTATTTATCCTTTTCTGAGTACACAAATGATATGTTTTCTATTGTTGGATGGTTTTAGGGTTTGTACATTTGTTCCAGCTCTACCATATGTACATGGTCAACACAAGACTACTACAGTACTACCTTCACACAGACGTACAATATTTGTATAACACACAGACAGACAGACACACTTACCTGTGACGGCAAATATCTCAGAGGAGGTGACAATATGGGTGACAGGTTGATACTCTCTCCTAATCACTCTCTTCTATATCATCTATGTAATTATTTGCCTGAGGGGCTGCTCCTCCCTGCCTATCATATGATCCTTATAATCCCAACCCTTAGGATATATAACACTGGTCCATTATTGTATGTCTCTAAGGCCCCAACTTGTTCATCACTCTTAAAACTTGTTAGATGAGGCTGGAACCAGGAATCTGACCATGAGGGTGTTCTGCGTCCGTCATCTTGTAGAGATCATGTGATCTGACTATCTTGTACAATTGGTGGTGGTCAGCACTACTTGAATCAACCTGTAACAGACAAGTTTAATGAGACACGTATGACAAGTTAGTCAGTATGGTGTATGTATAACTACTCTATGATGACCATGGAATTATTGCGTTGTAACACAAGTTTATGAAATGAGCTAAACAAGAACAGTTATTAAACTACACTACTAGTGTACATGGTTGAGAGGTAGAGGATGACAGATATACTACACAGTTAACAAAACTATATCATTGACTATGACACAATTGTGTAGTCAGTCAAACACAACAAGATAAACAAGTGGTTAGTGACATGTATCATCCTGGAGGTAATATTTGTAGACCAACATGTAACACAATATATGTGACCCGCTGAATGAAAACCTGACTAGTTTGCATAATTCTGTTTTTGAGAAAAACCACATTGAAATACATTAGGCAAAAAATGCGTACTATACAAAATAATTTTTACACGCATTTCAATTGCTTCAGTAAACAGTGAAACAAGCCTCGAATCGAGATAACTAAGTGACCAACAGATTTACCTGCTAATGGTGAATAAGAATATCTTTGTTTTGTGCCATGAAGCAAACATGAGTTTAGGCATTTGTTTGCGTTGTGGTAAAATATTACATAAACGTTGCTGTTTCTAAATTTAAACAACTTTTTTGTTTAAATGCATGGATGTATGTAGGGCAAATACCATACCTTGCTGAATGCCCCAATTCATTGTGAAGACAATGAGCCAAGTCCCATCTCCATAGCTTGTTTCCTTCGTGAGTTCTGATCAATTAATTGAGTGTCAGTAATTTTTTTCCTGTATAGTCACTGTACAAATCAATTGTTTAGCACTTCCTGCTGTCTATCGCTATAACCCAACAACTATTCGCCACATAAGGCTGAAACTTTGACAGCCCATTGGTTTTTCCCTCTGGATGGATAACAAAGAAGTTCTAAAAGGAAGTTTGATAAAAATGCAAACTAGTCGGGTTTTCGCTCAGCGGGTCAAATATTAATAACAGGTCGAACAGGTTTCCAGTTTGAGATAGTCAAACCTTCTTCCAGAGCAATACAATATTTATCACAACAGCAACAAATGTTGCTTCTTGCAACAATCCCTCTACCTGCTGGTCTGAGCTGTCTGTCTACACATGAACAACTCTGGCAGTTGTGGGAAACACAGTTATTGTTTCCAGTCAACCAACACTGGAATGTCCATGTACCACTCATACACTCAGCTGGGGCAGGACTAGTAATACACAGGAGGACTGTACAAGTCTTACAGATAGAGGACACACAACCTGAAGTTCCAGAATGACTGCTAAAATGCTATTCAACACAATGACAGTTTGGTTTGTATAGCTGGGTAGACTACAACAATGCGAGCAAAATTTCTTGTTCAAGATAACAACAGCAATAGTAACTGGGCATTGAACTTGGAACCTTTCAATTACCAGGTAGTTGGTACAGCCACTTGGCTATGATACCTCACACAATGCATGCATACACAGACAGACAGACACACACACACTGCAAATCTGCACAACAGCAGCTTCAATCACAGTCAGAGCATGATGATGTGTAAAATGGCCTAACGTGACATTGTCTTTAATCTCAGAATCAGTATTTTCCATGACAACACTACATCAGTAGCATACACAGGTAAAATGACATCATCATAACAACATCACAAAAAAAAAAAATGTTATGTACAGTGAAACCTCTAGGACCATGAAATTGGACCTACTAGATGTGGCCGATGTAATGAGGTGATCTTATTAAACATCAAACAGTATTAGTATTATCAATTACCGGTAAAGGCACTGCCTGTATACAGTACGGTTGTACTGTTCAGTAGAGAGTTCCCCCTAAAGTGATATGAGTCACTAGTGTTGCACCGATAATCGGATCGGTTATCAGAAAAACCATATAACGGCTGTATTTTTGTATATCGGTATCGGATCGACACCATGGTAGAAAAAAGCGGCAGATATTATGTATTATTTTAAAATACATGCTCATGTGCACTAAACTGTGTATAGAGTAACATTTTACTGCTTTGTAATGTTGTTATTATTACTGCTTAAAAGTGCTGTCAGCTATTGTTGTGGCACTACCGCCACTACAAACAAGTTAAATTAGTCCTTTATAAACAGCTTTGTGGTAAAATTCAATGAAGGATAGACATTTAGTATTATATCGGATCAGCTAAGTTTATCGGCTTGGAAATATTATCCCATATCGGTTATCGGAATATCGGCAAAATGTCATATCGGTGCAACACTATGAGCCACTAAGAAAGTTGCATTTAAAAATCATCATGAAAATATCATACTCAGCGAAAATCACCTGTACAGAATAGCCTTACTTCATTCAGCATCAATTACAGCATTGAAAACAAGAAAACACATACAGGCACCCGGATATTTAGTTTTTTTTTAAAATCACCATAACTTGAATTTTTGTTTGCCAGTCTGCCTGACCACAGTCACAAGGTTAGAGACCAAATGAAGTAACATACGGCCACCATTTTAAGCCACAACAACAAACTCACTGGTGGGATGTGCCTTTTGTAGTTCTGATGAATGATGAATGTCTGCTTTCTGTGCTTTGTCATTTCTTTTATCTTCAATTAAATGATCCTCTTCTCTCCAGGAAACCATACCAAGATGTTAATCTTCCATATCAACACTTTTCTTGAAGGAGCATATTTAGATGCCACTAAACTATTTGAGGTGCTCAACAGACTGGTAGCCGCTAAGCTGTGCTGCTTTTAAAACAATTGCCACACCCCTTAAAGATCAAAATGTGACACGACAATCTAGCTTCATAGGAAAACAAGGTGTTGTGTCATGTCCACTAGCTTGATCTAATGTGTAGCTTAGAGGCAAGATCGAGATACCACACTAGCATATTTCATAGCTAGCTCTAGCAAAAAAGAACCAAACTAGTGCAATAAAAATTATATAATTTAAAAATGAGGTATGCTTACAGCAATAAAACAAGAAATTCTGATAGTTGTGAGGGAAAATCCCTAGTTACGTACTTGGAATTGTAGCAAAGTGGGGAAACCCCTACTTTTGAATCCATCATCTCTTGTTTCACTACTTCTTATCGCTGGAACCACACGTACCTCATTTTTAAATTATATAATTTTTATTTACAATAAATTTTATTGCACTAACTTTAAGGTGGTCACTATAATGAGCTTGTCTCAGGGAGGGTAGGACAAGCTCACGTTAATACGTAATAACATTGCACAAATACTGAAAGTATTTCACGTGAACTGAATAGACCCTGTACAAAAAGTAGAGGGAGGGGATTGACGGGGATTAATACATATTTTAGTTCTACTTATTTTGTTGTTTGCAATGATGTGATTCACGATTGGAAAAACGCTGCTGTTATGGAGTAATTAGACTTACAATGATGATGATGTGTGGCAGTGATGACTTTCACATCAACAGTAACAGTGGTCATCAATGATTACAATACAATTGTTTTTTGTATGATATATTAATTTCAACAGGTAGTATGACTATTAAAACAAATACTTTTGTTAGTGCTCCGTAGTGCACATGGCCCTGTCCTACCCCCCTGAGCTTGTCTTATTAAAGAGGTGGTAATATAAGGTTTCACTGTACTAATATTATAGAATACACTAAAACACTTTGTTGTTACAGGCCCACAAGCTGTTGACAAGATACAACAACAAACAATAGTGTCAGTTATACAATCACTCAGGACCACCACTTTGGTTAGGTACCACAATATAACACCTTCACATGACTACATTCAACCATAGATATACGACTCTTAATAGGGATTGGAAATGGCGTCACACACCCAGTATACTACTTGTACATTTGACGACACCAGGTAGATACAAGGCACACTTCGCTTGCTACCGCTTTGAAGAGGATGAGAAGACTAACACTTCTTATTGTAGACTATTACTGTAGGTTTTGTATAATATGAAAGTTCTGTAAGGTTGAATGCAGAGGAGGTTGGACACACTTTAAGCACCACCAAATATTATTGCCGTTAATTGCATTATTTTAATTGGTACTTCACGTGACCCTCAATAGTCTCAATACAAATGGTGGAGTAGAGTGGAGTAGAGTGAGGTATTGTAAAACTTGTAAATCCGTACCTATTCATAATTATTTTGTCAACATTTTCTTATCAAAATTTTCTGCTATAAACATTGTAATTCTATTTTGCAGCACTTGCTGTCTATGTCCGAAGCCCTGCAGCATATAAGCTCTAAAAAGCTTTAGTATCTTGCAGCTTCCTTCCCGTGCTACACTGCAGGCATACACAGGGGATTTCCTGTATGAAGCTGGGGCTGCAGTGGAGTCAATTGGCAAGCAAGTAGAAGCGTACAGAATATTTCAGCAATCCTGTTAAGCTGAGCATAAATCAAGGCTAAGAGTGCAGGGGTGCTAATTTTTTATGAAGTAAAAGTTGTGTCGTCTCTTATGTGGAACTCACAGAGCCATAGAATAATTGGACTAGCAATGACTGTGGAAGCACAGGCATCCTTGCATTATGTATTCCAGCTGTTTGATAGTGATCACAGAGTAAAGCAAACCAACTACATTCTACAATTCCTATGGAGAGACCTTACCTCCTCATGTGACATTGTGGGGCCATTTTAAACTAGTGAAGAAACGATGACAGCTAAGTTTATTTGCTCTTGTGTGTTGGAGAGTATTAGACTTTTTTCACGTATGTTATAACATAAGTTAGAATAATTTAGCATTTTTCTAACATGTGTAGGTTCACGACATCAAAACTCTTATCCTAGTGTGTGATGGTGCAGTTCCTAATCTGGCAGCATCAAAGGCTACCCATGACTGTTATGGAATGTGTGGTACTTGCACTGGCCCAGATCCATATGCAGTGAAACCATGGTTTGTGAACCAGTGTGATCCACTAAGATTTGTTTATTGGCTTATATGTCCCAGTCACCAGGTAAACTAGCATAATTATTACATCAAAAGTTTATGGTATTTATCTATAGTGGTATTATAAACTCTTGATCAAGTCATGCAGTTGATTTGATTTTTTTTTGTATAGTTGAAAAACATGATAAATGCTTTGTTCTCATCACAAGAGAGGAATTTACCTCTGCTGATGGGACAAAGTTTGGGTGGAAAGCGACACTGGATTTGTATTCTAGGGAGTGCCAAAGAAGAGACAAAGGTTGTGCACGCATGGTGCCAAAGCTTAAAGAGGTTCATGTCCTTCGTGATGCCTGGACAAAGCTAAATGTCTTATCCGCTAAGATCATGCAGGTACATATAAAATAATTTTAAGTCAGCGTGCATTGTTGATGTATTTAATTGTAGCAAGAACTGGTACTATCAGAGCTGTACCAATACATTAATCAAGATCCTGTGCCTAAGGATGCTGCTAGTGTTAAGCTTACGTTAGAGTACCTTGAGACGTGCAGTAAATTATTTGAGAAGTGTTTCCTGAGTCACAAGAAGGTATGCGACTTAAGCAGCGAAGTATTTCAGTAAATTTCTTCTGGGTTTTTATACTTTGTAAAGTGGCAAAGATCTGTCAAGAGAAGGTCTGAATGTTAATGCATGGTTTTGATTTGCCTTTACATGTATCTATACATTATAGGTACTTTAGAAGCACAAGACCGGAGATTCCTCAGTTGGCAAAGTAAGTATTACGCATGTTGTTGTGCTTTTTATCACACTTTTTTTATAATGATGTAGCATTTGATCTTCTCAGGGTGTGCACTTACAGTTTCCAAGCTTTTGTGAAAAGTTTCCTAGACGAATTTCCAGAACATTTTATTAGTCCCTTACGACTTTCAGGAAGTGTGGTTGAAACACTATTCAGCCAGTTCAAGCACACAGCAGGAGGCAAGCTTAACTATTCTACTGCAAGAGCAGCACATTTGGTAAAGCACACTGTGGCATACCACCACAGCTCAGTTAACTATAGAGATGTTCCCCTACACTTATCCAATTGCACATTAGAAAAGAAGAAATATGGATGTAAACAATAATCAAATGTATTTCATAATGTAAATATTGTTAGTATCACTGTTTAGTTTTAAGGTTAACATGGTGTGTCAATAATGAATCCCGTAGGTTCTGCCCTGCTAATGAAGCACTTCCCTTTTGAGCAGCTCCTTTGTGTTTAAAGGTATCAAGATACTCTTGTACTCTGATATGGGCAAGTTTCTGTACCATCTCCTTAAATACAGCATACACTGTTGTGATGGGTAAATCACACATTCTAGCAGCCAAGGCGGTTGAAAACACTGCAAGAAGATTGCTATAACTGTGCAGTGATTCCACTATTATAGTCAACATGTTTGAACCCAGATGGTTAAATTTTGTATCATTAACTTTATTTTTGGTGGCAACATCAACAGCTTTTAAAAATGGAAGTAGTTCTGTACAAGGAAAGTACATATTTCCTTGGTCTCGGTACTTAAGGTAATCCGGTATGTGGTCCTTGTCTTCTTTCTTATGTATACTGCAGTAGGGCTAGTTCTAGTGAGACTGTAACATTCTGTTGTGATGAGCAGACTTTTATTTTGTCATATCTCCTATGCAGCATACTACATAGGGTAGCACCACCAAAACGATAATAAATGTCCTCTGTGTCCTCTAAACATATGATGTCTTTTTGTCTGTCAGCTTGAATAGCTATGTGACATTGTCGAAGTAATTCATCATATACGCAACTGCAAAATACCATTAGGAACTTCTTGGATTCAGATGATAGAAGAGAATGTAGAGAACAAAATTTTTTCCACTTTGACCAAACAGCCACCACTTCAATAGCCAAAGGGTCTGTTGGATGCAGACCAACCGGTGAAAGCTGACAGTTCTTATCAACTAATAAGTAGCTGCAGTATCTATGCCACCTTATCTGAAACTGCAGGTATCTCTCCTTCAAAGTCGAACACTCCTCGTAAAGTCTTATAAATACCTTCTGCAAGTGTTCTGACAAAAACTTTAGCTGGTTGGGAATAACAGATGTACAAAACTGTTTTAGTTCAGAGTTGTAGCTTGGCAATAGTTTTTGCACGTTGTTTAGAGACACAGTGGTAACTACTTCAGGCTTTAATGAACCAAGGTGATCTGTTATTCGCAACTTCTCCTTTTTATTTAGTGCCTTTTGTTTTCGACCTGCAGTAGAGGACAAGCTGGAGGCTGACTCTGATGGTTGTGGTTGAACTGTATTAGAGGCAGCGTTTGGTCGTGTACTTTTTCGTTTCCCTTCCCCTCGTACCGAGTTTACTTCAGCTTGCTCATCGCCTTTCACATCGTGAGCCTGAAGCGGTCCTTCTTTACCATCCAGTGACTTCTCGCCGGGGAGCTCAGTTGAGTCTTCTCCGCAACCACTAGGCCTGTCTAAAGGATTCCATTCAATCAGTCGTCTTCTCTTCAGACGTGAGGCCTGATTTTCAAGCACGGGTTCTTCACCAAATATTACTGTATTCGGGTGCCACATTATCGATATGAGCACTTTTATTTTAGGCGTGCATATAGTTTGCACCACTTGCTACAAACCAGCCTCGAACAAACCAGCCTCGATCTGGCTGCCCTAGTATCAACACTAGAAGGTGTAAAATCACTACAAATCAGTGTGCGTTTGACTTATACACTGGTTGTTAGACACTCTCCCCCCCTACAATATTATGAACTCTTGATACTATGGTAGACCATTTTGATTGGTAAGTATAGTCATTTTAGCCATGTGTCATGTGAAATTTTACACCTTGCAACATTGGAATACCTCTACAAGTATTATAGTATCTTGTATAGCACATCTTGTCTTGGAACTTTGTGTTTGTACACACGTATTTTCTTTCAACCATGATTAAGTGCGAGAAATGGGTAAGCGCTAAACAAACAATACGAGCTTAATATATTATACGTGTGCTTAACAACCAGACTCTATGGTAGTACTTTCTGCAGTAGGAGAGTACGAAAAACTTGTAGAAGTTTGATAATTGCATTTGACATGTGTTGCAATAGATAAAACTAAACAAGCACTAAAAATGTGACCCTATTTTGGAAAACCATACATTTGTTGCAATTTGTGAACAATACAGTGATACAGTAACAAAACTTCGTTTCCGTTGCTTACATTAGAAACTCTTGGTAGAACGATCTTTCCAAATGACCCCAGCTTTTTTTTTACATTGTGACATTTTTCTACTGTAATCAGAGGATGTCACTCCTTTATTGTGAATTGGTGTCAATGTGTCCTCAATATACAGGCCATATAACTGATGTTCTTACCTCACTATAGTGGAGCCATATGTAGCAGTGGTAGGGAACAATACAGGACTACCAACAACTCCATAACTGATCAGAATTGAAGCATCAGCTAACCCTGGTACCTGAATAATATAGCAAAAACACTCTAATTGATGTAGGCTGCATGTATACACTAATCCATAAACCAAAGCATCCACCATTTTCAGTTTAAAGAAATGTTGCAAACATTACTGAATGTGTAGACATTAGCTCAGACAAGCTGAACTATAATTTTAATTTAGTAATGCAAGGGAATTTTCAATACTACACTGATTTCTAAAAACTTATGAAAATCCTCTCTTTATCCTGTCAAGTCTAGCAAACATACTTCACTGTAATTTGGTGACATCAAAGAAATGAAGTTACACAATACCAAATGATGTCACATAACATAAGGTGGCATCACATGACCTTCTAAGACATTACCTGACACACAAGTTGATCAGAGTACACTCCTCACATGTCAGAGTATGACTACACTTGGATCATGTGACTAGAGTGGGCAGGAATGTCTGGGGTCATTACAAAGCCACACCCCTTTCCTCTGGCCAACACCTGATTGGTTAGATCTGCAATGACAACTGAAGCATCACATGATCATCACATGACATATCTTACCTAACTGGTTCCTTTTGTCTGTCATACTCTTGGGATTAGCTAGGTCGGAAGTTTGACTAAGCATCGTGCTCTTGCCAGCTCTTGTAGTCGGTGGGTCAGCAGGTATCACAGTTGGTACTACATGGACCACTAGACTAGTAGGTATGACAGTGTTGTTTGTCACTTTAAGGTATAGACGGTGAGGGGCCTAGCCCAGTGAATTGGTACTGCCAAAGTCTAGCAGGTACCTAATGTAACACATGGTGAGGTAAAGTACATGTACAGTATATAACACACATGTCATGACATGTGATTCACACACATACAACACATGGTGAGGTAAAGTACATGTACAGTATATAATACACATGTCATGACATGTGATTCACACACACACAACACATGGTGAGGTAAAGTACATGTACAGTATATAACACACATGTCATGACATGTGATTCACACACACACAACATTTACAAATACATGAAAAAATTTGGAATTTCAACTAGCGTAGGGACCATAGCACATCGATAAAAAGTGCTGAAATTAGTTGGAGTAGTCCATGATATTAAATCACAGTAAAACAATAAGAAGTGTTATATCCCTACTGTGCTCAAAATACCATAACAGAAATGCACAGTAGGGATATAACACTTCTGAATGTTTACTATCATGGACTACTCCAACTTGTTTCAGTACTTTTTATCGATGTGCTATGATCCCTACTCTAGTTGAAAATTCCAAATTTTTTCATGTACTTGTTTGTTAACTTTTTTTGTAAATAATTTTATTATGACTGGTGAACCCACGCATACCACTTCTGAAATGGCGCCGCACACCCCAGCTATTGTCTGAAAAGTGAAGTATCAATTATGCTTCATTGTCAGCTATGTTCAACCCGTTACATGGCATTTCGAATCAAGAACTGTTCGGAAAGCACCGCTACAATCCACGCATACCAAAAGAAATGGTGCCGCGCGCCCCAATTTTATTATTAATTATCGTCTGTTTGAAAAGCACATCTGCAATCAAAATAGCCACTATGAAAAATACAGACGGTTTCTGTTTTGAAGGGAAGCTATCACGTGCTATTGCTAAATCAACACCTTTCCCTGTCAGCAAAGACGAATGGGACACAAAGGAGGACACTGGTAAGTCCATGAAGAATGCGTTGTACATACTGTGGTATGCTAAAAGGCACCTGTTGGGCTGAAGCAACGTCGTACAGTAAAAAAATCAAGCCCGTGGCCTTAGCCGTTATCGAGTTACGCTTGTCTGAAGGCATCAGCCAGTCAGTACTCAGTCAGGCAGTAGAAAATTCTGTCAAATAAAAAGAAATTTAAATTCCACAGCAACTTGTTGAAAGTGTTTTGGGTCAATTTGAAGTCTTGTTTGGGCTTAGTTTTACCTAACCAATACTGCCTCATCGTCGTCAGGGAAAATTGAGGCTGGTTTTGGGGTGATGTTATTTTGTGGGCCATGCCTACTCCTTTGTGGTACCTACCATACAGTTACTATCGTACTGTATGATAAATGCAAAAAGGAAAGCAAAATCCTTCAAAAAGTCTTTGGCTCTCACCTATAATGCAATCATGCCTACCCAGTGAACCAGCACTGGGACACCTGCATGCTACTCAGGTGCCAGACAGTGCAGTGTGTTATAAAACATACACCACAGAATCCCACTGACACACTAGTGTAGTTTTGTTGGCCTCCATAAAAATTACAGGAAAAGTTGTACACTTTTTGAAAGCCATTTTCTAGTGGTCCATTTGAAAAATGGTAAACTTCAATAGACTCAGCATATAGTTTACATCGGGTGATCCATTATATCATGTGATATGGTTGTACAATCACACATGGTGGTCAAGGACATTCTAATAAAGTGCTGAGGTGTTTGTAATTTTGTAACAGGAAGGAAGACAGGAATGACAGGATGACAGACAGACAGGATGTTATTGTAAATAAAAAAAAGAAACTCATACGTAGATGTACATGCTATGATATGAGATACGATAGATGATTCATTTCAAACATGTACCATGAACAAAGTAAACAAGTTAGTTGTTCAAGTTTAATTAACCATTGATGTTATAGCTGGGTGGGATGTTCCCCAATTGACATTACACATGCACACACAAAGCAAAGCCTCCAGTGGTCATGTGAAACACAACTATTGCTGTCCAGTGAGCTAGCACAAGGATGCCTGCACACCACTCAGGCACTCAAGTCTAGTACAGGCAGGTCCCAGGACTAGTAACCCACAGGAGGACAGTGCAGGTCTCAAGCAGAAAAGTCACAGAAGCCAAAGTTCCACAATGACCTCAACACTGCTAAGTGAGACAAGGACAGTTGGGCATTTGCTTCTCCAGTTAACTCCAGGTACCCATTAATGTTACAGCTGAGTGGGCTACTTCCCCAGATGACATCAGGTACCCATTAATGTTACAGCTCAGTGGGCTACTTCCCCAGTTGACATCAGGCCACCAGGTCCCCATTTAACAGCTGGGTAAATTGGAGCAATGTGAATAAAATTTCTTGCTCAAAGAAACAACAAAGTGGCATAACCGGGATTTGAACCTGGGATTTTTATCACCAGCCCAATGCCCTAACCATTTGGCCTTGCTGCCTCACGGCATCACACTCACATGCTCACTCTCACACTACACAAACACTACACACATGGGCTTGAAATAACATTCGACAATCAGCCAATTTCAAGTCAATATTGTGCAATGACTGGTTAATTTTAATGTTGTCCAGACATTGTGGTTGGATAATTCATACACCACTGCTGGAGGGAGAGCATCCATACAAAGGCAGTAATATTTAATTAAGCTGTTTGTTTATGGCTTGTCGCCACAAGTTTTATCTCAAGCCAAAACAGTGATGTTTGGAACACCAGCCTACTTGTACTTGTCAACTTATGAATGTGCAAAATTTATTTAAAACCATGTTATCCAGTGTTACCTTTGACTTGTGGGATGCATGAAGTTTTATTTAATAGCTAGAAGACTGTTGCAGTGGACTAGGAACAGTGTGTTACATTAATTTATGACATCGTTACATTAATTCTGGCATAACTACATCTTTAGTACTGAAAGCTTAACACAGGGTATCAGAACATTTTTATGTTTTGACAGGACAAAATCTGTGTTGTACTGACAGTTTGACAGTACATTCAAAAAAATTACCGGAAGCCCTGCACACACACACACACACACACACACGCATGCACGCACACACACGCATGCACGCACACACACTCACATACATACACAAAAAGCAAAGTTTCAGCTACCACTAGCAGTCACACCCACGCAGTGAACCAGCACTGGGACACCTGTGTGCTACTAAGGTGCTTTGAGTCAGTGCTGGAAAATTTTCCTGGGGCGGGACTACTAACCTGCAGGAGGCTGTACCATGTCTCACAGATGAAGGTGTGGGCAAGTTTGTGCATTGGTTATCAGAGAAGCTGAAACTCTACAAGTTTTGCATGATGCAGGTTGGGATAGTTAAATAAAACAGTAAAAAATCAGATTACAATTACTTGTGAAGGGAAGAGTGGCTAAAGATTGATGTACTCTAATGGAACAGTCACAGCATGTATGAAATATTTTAATAGAACATTCAAGGATGCACTAGACACTAGAGGTGTACCGATAATCGGATCGGCTACAATATCGGCCACTGATATAGCATTTTTTTACCAATATCGGTATCGGTACAGAACAGCAGGAGGACCGATATCGCTACCGATATTTATACAGTAGCAATAGTTTGTACATAAATGGATTATGCACTGGTTTTCTACGTTATTCATGTGGTTCTGGCTTATTGTTCACTCTGCAACAAGTACTACGCTATGAGAAGCCATATAATTACATGCGATTCTAGTGTTTGTTGCTGGAAAGCTTATCACAGTCTTTACAAATGAAGCAGTTATAGAGTATACCTTTGTAATAAAAGAAGGATCACAGGATAACCAAGGAAACTTGTTGTACCAGCTTTCTCACAAGCCATTAGAATGCAGAGTACTGCAGAAATATCCATTTAAGGCTTCATGGGAGTATACATAAAAATGTTTGTAGGTGTCTGATTGTCTGGATTGCACAATAGAAACCCAAGCCACCATCACCACAGGCAATGAATACATGCACATGTTGTTGTAGGGTAGGTAAATGTACACTTTCGTTTGCTTAAAATATTAATGCAAATATCGGATTGACTATCGGTTATCGGCTTCTTTTGGTTACATCAATATCGGATATCGGTACATGCCAAAAACCCATATCGGTACACCTCTACTAGACACTCTAACAGGCAGTGAAGATACAGTTTTCTAAGAGCATATTTGAGGCATAATGGGACACAATTGGGCATAAGGAAATTTTGGGAGAGCATTGCTCAAAAGCATAACAGGCATTTTCAAATGCATACTAAGCTTAGGTCTACTGGTTGGGTTGCTTCCCCAGTTGACACCAGGTCCCCATTTAAACAGCAGGTTAGACTGGAGCAATGTGAGTAAAGTTTGTTGATCAATAAAACAACAGTAACACCAATTTGGCATAACCAGGAAACCTTCCAATTACCAGGCTGATGTCCTAAACTTGGCTATGTTGCTTTACACACTACAGACAGAGAGACAGAGAGACACACAAACACATGCATACCAAGAAAAGATATCTGTCATTACTATAGTCATGCCAAGTGCTAGACACCCACACATATACTGTATAAGCATCAATTTGGCAAGCAGAATATTTGGCGTTGCCTGTGAATACATTATTGTAGCTATCCCACATTGCTTTTCATCTGCAAAGAAGTATATAGACACTCAATTACCCTGTTGCCAACATAGCTACTGGTCTGCATACTGGAGACTCTTGTGCGAAATGGAGGGTGCCAGGTGTAATGTATAGCAGCCTTCCGAAGGAACAAAGTGATTGGGCGCATTCTCTGTGAAAGTTAGCTAGATCTCTGCTGCTTTAACCTACAATATTACAGACAATCTTAGAATTCTATGATTAAGCACAGGGTGGATTTACATCTGACTCAATCTGAGGCTCTGAAAGCAAAAATTTAGTGCAGACTGAGCCTCCCATAAAGCTCCTCTTGTCCACAGTGGTTGGGACCAGCCACCACTCAAATAAAATACCCACCACTACCAATCACAGATTTACCTCTAATTCATACAAGTTAAGGCCCCACACATTTTGTACTATATCTTCTGGACTTGACCTCATACCTTGTAGCCACCACTCTTCTAAACCATTACACATTCCTGAACTTGGTCGCACTTCTCTTTTGAAAACCTATAATGTCACCATACTTGACAAGTTTGCTAGATAAAGTGCTTGCTTCTTCATGCCTGACATACATACATGTGCTTCACTCGGTTAAAATATTATAAACACTGATAAAATAATTCAATGACAGTAAGATTTTAATTTGGCGGTAATGTAAGAATTCATCAAATCACCAATGTTAATTCCACGTCAAAATTTCTGCTCATACAGTATACAACACAGGTGCTGGAAACAGGAAAAGTATGTAGAGCTGCACCACGCCCCACAACAAATAGTGTGGATACTGTAACAGTATGTATAACATTGAGTAATACAGTCTTTGTAAATATCTACACTTGCAATGAAGCCTTAGTAATTATTAACACTTGTGACTTGTTGATGCACACACAATAGGGCTATGTTTTATAAGAGAGACTATTATTTTTGTATCAGTTGTTGAATTTCTTGTATTGAGAGTAGTTCAATATCGTCCTCGTGACAGTGGCATAGTCGGCAGGATCAGCAACTTGACAAAGCCGGACGAGACAGGGAGTCTGAGTGCTGACTGAACTATGCGTAGCAGAACTGGCAAACGTTTCAACTGTGGTACCGTGGTTTAGTTTCATTTAATGGTACCCGGAAAGGTAGACAGTGTGATATTCAGTGCTGTTGTTTTCTTAGCAATTTGTTTAGCTCAGTACAGCGAAGAAGATGACTGATGGAGAGGGGGCATCACGCATTCAGCCTACGCGGCCATTGGTATTGCCAGACACGTTTACTGGAGATGATAATTTTGATCACTGGATCAGTCATTTTGAAAGTGTATCAACTGTGAATAAATGGACCGACGACGATAAACTACTTTGGTTGCGAGTTAGGCTCACAGGAAAGGCACACGTGGCACTTGGTCAACTGTTTCACGAGAACCAAGATCTTACACAACTGTTAAAAAGGCGCTACAAGAAAGATTTAAACTGGAAAGCAAGCGCATGCTCTATAAAGCTGAATTTGAAACTCGGAGGAAGAAGAGTGCTGAAACGTGGGCAGATTTTGGAGATGACTTACGTCGATTAACTGACAAGGCCTTTCCCACTGTACAACTGGAAGCACACGAGCAGCTGGCCCTTAGCCGTTACATAGACCAGTTAGATCCGCCACAGATATCGTTCGCTGTGAAGCAACATCGCCCCAAGAACCTGCCAGAGGCTGTGAGTTCAACCATTGAATTAGAGTCATACCTGCCAAAAGATCAACCTGCGCGTGCTGTGAATGAGACTGCATTCGAACCAGCTACAACCCTGACACCGCGAGTGATTCCTGTTCAAGCTGTAAGTGAACATTCGCTACTGCAGCACCTGCTAGATCGTATTGAGAAGCTGGAGATAACACGACTGCAGCATGAAACACAGATGCTGCAGCCAAGAACACAGCAGAGGCCACTGAGACAACCTAGACAACAACGTGGTGTACCAAGAGAGATTACGTACTACCGATGTGGAATGCCAGGCCACTATGCTCGAGGATGTACAGCTGGGAGGAACAAAACTGAACAGCCCTTGAATCATAGTGCTCAATCTTTTTCAATTAACAAATCAACTATCTATCCCTAAACCAGCTTCATCACTTGACAAGAAATTCAATGTTGTTGTTTATGGTCTAAAGGAATCACCAACAAACACTAGTAAGCACGACCGGACGAAGCATGACCTTGACTGTTTGATGAAAGTTTTCTCTGACCTCAAGCTATCTATTACACCTGAATCAATGAAGGATTTCCACAGACTCGGAAAATATGATCAAAACAATACTCACCCCCGCCCCATTCTTGTCAAATTCCTGAGAGCCTTTGAAGCTACCCTTGTTCTATCATGTAAAAGTTCTTTGTCATCTGGTATAGCAATCAAACCTGACGTCAGCTGAGGAGCGTAAAATCGAAAGTATCCTACTAAAAGAGACGAAGCCTCATTGATAGTGGCACCGAGAGCAAGCACATCAAAATTCGTGGGAACGGTCTGTACATCAATCATAAGCTCTATGCAGCAGTGCAAAACTCTCAACTCTGCTTACTATCTGCAAGCCTCCAACCTGTGACCTATGTTTCAAACACTGCCACATCCAATGCCCCAAATGCTTCCACCAACTCCTCAGTCTCCACTCCATCCTCTATGGAAGAGTCAAATTGACTAGACTTCAGTGCCTGTTTGTGGAACGCACGTAGTCTAGTAAACAAGTTAACTAATCTGTCAAGCTTTGTCCTCTTGCATGATTTTTAAGTTATTGCAATCACCGAAACCTGGTTGTCAAATTTTATCTACGACAATGAAATTTTACCGCCTTCCTTCTCAATCTACCGTCATGATCGTAAAACCAGAGGTGGAGGTATACTGATAGCAATTAAACAGACGATCCCCAGTAGAATTATTAGCATCCCTGATGAAGTTGAAGCCCTTACTGTCCAGCTAATGCTGTATGAACCTATTAACCTGTGTCATATTTATAACCCACCTAACTGCTCTGAAGTATACAAGCAGGATCTCTTGTCCTATTTAGAGACTACAATGCAATCCTTAGTAAAGACCTATATACTTGGTGACTTCAACTCCCCAGACATTGATTGGGCCACTCTGTCTAGTAACTGCAATTTTTCTTCAAGCTTATGTGATCTTTCATTTCAATATGATTTCTCTCAAGTTATTGACAGTCCAACCCATATTCATGGCAATACCCTTGACTTAATCTTCACTACTTCACCCGACTCAGTCACAGACATTGTTATATCTAATGATCTAAATCCGGTAACAAAGTCTGACCATTACTTAATCAGCTTCAAACTCCAGCTATCAACTACCCAGCACAGTAACACCTCTGAACCAATCTACATTTTTGACTACAATAATGGAGACTACGATGGCCTGACTAACTTTCTGTGCAATATTGATTTTTCTAATTGTTTCCAGTCTAACAATGTTGAATTTATCTGGTCATATATAAAATCCTCCTTATGCGATGCCATGGCAAAATTTATTCCAAAGATCAAGCTCAATTCTACTCATCAGCCCAAATATTTCACTCCAGCAATCAGACATCAGATTAACTGTATCAGGTCTCTTAAATGAAGACTTCGCAGATCTCCCTCCTCCAGTATCAGGAATCGTTTACACACTGTTGAACAGTCACTGTCTGATGAAATCCATAAAGCCAGGTCAGAGTTTGAAAGAAAGTTAATAATTAACTTTGCACCAAATAATAACTCCATGATCTACAAATATATAAGAAGTGTCAAAAAATCCAGCTCTATACCATCCTCTGTCCTTTACAACGGTGCTCCTGCCACTGACAGTGCTGATAAAGCCTCTCTTTTTAACGAATATTTCTTCTCTGTGTTTACCTCCTCAGACTTCGTACTCCCACCCTACCCTGACAAAATTGACCCATCTGTCAGATGTCATTTAGTATCAATCCAAATATCTGAACAGGAAGTATATGAAGCACTCGTCTCACTCCATACTGACAAGGCCACTGGTATTGATGGTATTGGCCCAAGGATTCTCAAACAATATGCTAACATTCTTGCTAAGCCATTGCACTATTTGTTTACAATCAGTTTAAATAGTTGCTCCATACCTTATGAATGGCGCATACACACGATTGTTCCTGTACATAAATCTGGTGACAAGACTCAAGTTACTAACTATTGTCCAATTTCTCTACTCTGTATAACATCTAAGGTATTAGAACAACTAGTTTACAACAAAACCATTTCTTACATTTCAAGTTTTCTCTCACCTCAGCAGTTTGGCTTCTTAAAAAATCGATCCACAGTGCAACAGTTGCTTCTCATGTTGAACACCATACATAGTACTAATGACCAAACTGATGTAGTCTATCTTGACTTCAAAAAGGCTTTTGACAGTGTCCCCCACAAGGAACTGTTATTCAAACTTCGATCACTTGGAATTTCTGGCAAGCTTTGGTCATGGTTTGAATCATACCTACTTAATCGTTATCAGTGTGCGAAGATTAACAACTCTTTGTCTCACCTTCTCCCAGTTCTATCCGGAATCCCACAGGGAAGTATACTTGGCCCACTTCTATTTCTCACATATGTTAATGATATTCCGGACATCATTAAATTTTGTCTATTGTTTCTATTTGCAGACGACACCAAATGCATCAAAACTATCTCCTCACCACTAGATTCACTTAAACTTCAAGAAGACTCAAATAATTTAAACTTTTGGAGTACCCACTGGAATCTTCTATTCGGTCTATCAAAAATCTTTCTGCTATCTTTTAAAAGGAAATCTCCAACATCTTACAATATCGGCACCTCTCAGATTTCTTGTCTTGATACATACAAAGATCTAGGAATTATGTTATCAAGCGACCTGTCATGGGATGCTCACCATAACCACATTATCTCCAAATCCTATCAGGTACTTGGACTTCTAAGAAGATCTTTCTCCCTACAAAATTATGTCCAAGCCAAATCTCGACTATATACCTCTCTTGTTAGATCCCAGTTTTTCTACTGCTCGGTCATCTGGAAACCCCACCTAATTAAGCACATTCAGCAACTCGAATGTGTTCAGAGGCGTGCAACTAAATACATTCTAAATGATTACTCTTAGCTACTGACTACAAGTCTCGTCTTATTAATCTCCATATGCTACCCCTGATGTACATTCTTGATGTAAATGATGTGATGTTCTTTCTTAAAAATCTCCACAACCCCCACAATGGATTTGACATCAATAATTTCATTAAATTTGCAACTGGTCACACACGTCTAGCTTCTGGAAACAAGCTACTCCAAACAAGATCACCTGACAATTCCACTAGTAACTTTTATTTTAACTGGCTTCCTCGCATCTGGAATTCCCTTTCCATTATCAACTACCAGGACAACCCACTCAAGATAAAGGCCAAACTTTTAGATTATCTGTGGAATCATTTCACTGCTAATTTCACCTCCAACAACACCTGCTCTTTTTCATTTCTATGTCCATGCTCAAAGTGTTCAAAGATCCCTCACCAACCTAACTTCAACTCCCTTTAACTGTTAATCCCCCCCTTTTAAGTAATCTAGTAAGTAAACTTTGTAGCTAATCACTACTACAATTTAGCTTCCGGCCACTGACACAGGATGTCAGTGGACCATCAGTGTGCTGCCATATGTCCCGATTCTATCATACCAACATCTGCAACTTGTATGTATGTATGTATATGTACACTGTAAAGTTCATTATTATTATTATTATTATTAATATTATTATTACTAGGACCGCGTCACATAAAACCAAGTACATACACCAACGTGACAGCCCCCCTGGTGAGGCTATTAGGTGGTGAAGGCATGATCCCCAAATCAACTCAATATGTCAAAGTAGTGACAGATACAACACAATAGTGGCATCGTAACTAAAGGCCACCAGTAGCTAAAGTGCTAGTACATCATTGGTGTGGTAATGGCACAGAGATGTGTACACAGTATATGCAAACAAAACCTACAGGAGATGCACAATACTGTAGGAGTATACAAGCCAGGTGAACCAGATAAAGGAAGACAGCCAAGCCAAGCCAGCCAGAACCTAGTAAGCTAGGTAAAGGCAAAATGTACAATAATTAATATAAGAAAACATTTAAAACATACCACACTCTTACAAAACATTAGTACAAACAGACAACCAAACCAACCAGAGCCTAGCAAGCCAGAAAAAATATAGTAAAATACAAGACATATGTACATTACAATACAAACAAACATACCTGTCCTTGTGCAGCTGGCATGTCAAACCTATTCATCAAGTGTCCTGCAGCCATAGATACACAGAGCGCATCCACTGGCAGCTGGCATGGCGACTTGAGACTTAGTGTGCCAGCTGGTAACACTTTCAAGCACAATTGAACAGTAGTTCGCTCGTCTAAATAACCATTTGAATCTGCTCGATTAGTAGTGGGTATATCACGTGCTGTTTTGATCGGCATTAAATAGAATTGTCGTACGTTTCTATCACCTCCACAGAAACATTCACCCATTATACGATCATCTCTTCATACAACATGGATTCTATTCCCGGTGAGTGCGAAGCCTTAGGCCTTGTAGTTTTCTCAAACATTATTTATTATTTATTTATTTCATTCATTATAATGATGTAATTTTAACCGCATTTTGTATTATTCTTACTACTTGGTTGTATAATAACAATGTTTCTAGTTATTCATTGCCATGCTGCATGAATGATGTTCCAGTATCCTTCCTGGTAGACACTGGAGCAGGAGTGTCCCTCCTACAAGGCACTGTTTGGGATAAGATAAAATCTCAAAACCATAAGCTAAAGACTGTAACTGTACATTGATTGGTTGGGGTGGATAGCATACCAATCAGTGTTAGAAGTTCTGCTGTGACACAATTTTCAATTAATGTTATCAAGTTCAAACATGAGTTTGTGATAGCAGACCACATAACAACTGAAGCCATACTAGGGCTAGATTTTTTGGAAAGTAACAAATGTGTACTGGATCTTGCTAATGAGAAGATGTACATCCAAAACAAACTGGTACCCTTGCAACCCCTGCAAACATACAATGAATCACAATATCTGAAAGTCACAGTGCCACCATGTAGTGAAATGGAACTGATGGCCCATGTTGACACAATGCAGCAAGGTACTTGGTTAGTTGAAGGTACCAATAGCCCTGTATTAGTTGCTAGAGCTATAGTTGTGCCTCGTCAATGTAACATGGTAGTGAGGGTAGTGAACACACAATTAACACCAGTGAAACTCTACAAGAATATGAAAATTGCTAATTCTGAGCCTGTTGAAGAGCACAGTATTTGTGAAATCTCAAATGGGAAAAGTGATCAAGAAGTGAAAAGTGATCAAGAAGTGAAAAGTGATCAAGAAGTGAAAAGTGACGAACCATTTCAAATGACTTTGACAAAGCCCTACCTGATGATGTAACACCAGATCAAAAAGAGAAATTCCTTGCACTGATGGCACATTACTCTGACATCTTGGCAGACAGTCCAAACAAACTAGGTCACACAGGAATATTAAAGCATAGTATTGACACTGGTATGCCACACCCATCCGTCAGCAAGCCAGGAGAGTACCTCTTCCTCGCAGAGAAACTGTGCACAATTTACTGCAGGACATGTTATCTAAAAATATTATATCACCATCACAGAGCCCTTGGGCTTCACCAATTGTGTTAGTGGCAAAGAAAGATGGATCAACAAGGTTTTGTGTAGATTATAGAAGGCTTAATGCAGTCACCCGCAAAGATGTCTGTCTACCCCCTCCCCAGGATTGATGACAGTTTGGACACCTTAACAGGCTCCAGGTGGTTTTCAACACTTGACATGAGAAATGGTTATTGGCAAGTGGAAGTGGTGCCAGAACACCGAACAAAGACAGCATTTTGTACACAGGAAGGACTATTTGAGTTTAATGTTATGCCGTTTGGACTATGTAGTGCGTCTGCCACTTTTCAGCGGCTAATGGACTCAGTGCTAGCAGGGCTTCAATGGTCAGCTTGTTTAGTTTATATTGATGACATCATCATAATGGGTAAAACATTCAACGATCATATGAGAAACCTACAAGCTGTATTTGAAAGGCTGAGGCAAGCTGGCCTAAAGTTACACCCTGGGAAATGTCAGTTCTTACAACAGGAAGTTTACTTCCTTGATCATGTTGTCTATGGACTTCTACCTGATCCTCAAGACATCTAAGGTAAAAGAATGGCCAACTCCATGTACAGTACAAGAGGTACAACAATTTCTTGGATTAGCAAACTACTGCCGTCGATTTATTCACAATTGTGCTACAATTGCTAAGGCACTCAACCAACTTACAGAGAAGCATACTAAATTTCAATGGAATGAAGAGTGCCAAAATGCATTTATTGCCTTGAAGACTTGTCTTACCTCAGCCACAATTCTAGCTCTACCTGACTGGTCAAGCCCCTTTGTGTTAGATACTGATGCCAGCGATACTGGTATTGGAGCTGTGCTATCCCAGATTCATCAGGATGGCAGTGAACATGTTATTGCCTATGCCAACCGCACCTTGAATAAGGCAGAGCGTAACTATTGTGTGACCCGCAGGGAACTACTAGCAGTTGTCACCTTTATGAAACATTTCCGCCAGTACCTTGTTGGTCACAAGTTTACAGTGCGAACTGATCATGGAGCACTAGCATGGCTTCAAAACTTTAGATCTCCTGAGGGGCAAATGGCCACATGGCTTGAGACTTTACAGGGTTATCACTTTAATATCATTCATTGACCAGGGAGGAAGCATAATAATGCAGATGCATGGTCACGGTTACCATGTAACCAGTGTGGAAGAGAGTCACACTTGGACAAACCTGAAGAGCAAATTGCTGCAATATCAACCTCCAATTGTACAGGTGGTTACTCAGCCCAGAATATTAGAGATTTTCGGCTTAATGATCCCTGCATTGGTGAACTGCTACTTGCATGTGAGAGGAACCGGAAACCTACACAAGATCAGACCAGAGGTAAAGACCTAGAGTACCGTAGATTATTTTAGCAGTGGGAGCAGTTAACTGTTAGAAATGACATCTTATGGAGACAGTTTGTTCACTCTAGTTGTGATGAGGGATGGTTGCAATTGGTGGTACCACATAATTTAAGGGATGAAATTCTGCAGGAAACTCATGAAGGAATAAGTGGTGGCCATCTGGGTCAAGAGAAGACTTTACACCAGTTAAAGGAGAGATTCTATTGGCCTGGCCATTACAATGATGTATGCAATTGGTGCCTGACTTGTAAAGATTGTGCAACCAGGAAGACCCCTACACCAGCACGAAGAGCACCCATGGGAACAATTAAGGCAGGCTACCATACACAAGTTATGGCAGTGGATTTGATAGGACCATTGCCAGAGAGTCCAAGTGGTAATTCATACATTCTGGTAGTGGGTGACTATTTTAACTCATGGATGGAAGCTCTCCCAGTCCCTAATCAAGAGGCTGTTACTGTTGCAGAGAAGTTAGTTGACGAGGTTTTTCTTCGATACTCTATCTCAGAGCAGATACATTCAGATCAGGGTGCACAATTCGAATCTCAGCTGATGGGAGAAGTATGCAAGCTGATGGGAGAAGTATGCAAACTGTTACACATTAACAAAACAAGCTTTACCACCCTCAATGCGATGGACTAGTTGAGTGATTTAATAGAACGTTGCTTAACATGTTGGCTATTTGTGCAAGTGATCACCCATTTGATTGGGAAAAGCATATTCGTAAGGTGTGTATGGCTTATAATATTAGTATTCAGTCGTCCACTGGCTATACCCCATTTCACCTTATGTTTGGTTGGCAAGCCAGACTACCTTTAGACATTATGTATGGGACAGAACATCATGCAGCTCAATCTCCATCTGAATATGCCAATACACTGAAGGAAAGACTAACAACAGCATTTGCTTTAGTGAGAGAATAATTGGCAACAAATAATCAATGCCAAAAAGAATTTTATGACCAGAAAATACATGGGAAACCATATGAGTGAGGCACTCTTATTTGGCTACATTCCTCATTCACAGGCAGAGGAGCATCACATAAGCTTTACCATCCATGGACTGGACCATACAAGATAGTCAAACAACTATCAGAAGCTACCTATTGCATTCATAAACTCAATGGAAGAAAACAACATAAAGTAGTCCATTTTGATAGCCTTAAGCCTTGCCCAGCTAACATGAGATTTTACTCTACAACAACAACAGACAATCCTGTATCAACAGACAGTCTGTCAACAGACAAACACAACGTCACCCAGTCTCACACACCTGCCATTGGTGAACACCTTGACTTATTGGAAGAGGATGACAATTGGGAACACTCCGGGCCAGCAATGCCCTTAACAGCTGCAGCCCCCAGTATTCGATACCCTTCTAGTGATCGAAAGCCCCCATCATGTTATGACAGCTGTATTTGCCATTAAGGCAAGACAGAAAGTCTTCTAGATCTGCAGTATAAACACATGGAGAGATATTCACTTTCAAATCTACCAGTAATATTGGTATGAATGCCATTAGGCTATGAGGGAAGCCAAACATCAGGTCTTTGGTATTATGTGTTGATGGTTTGGTGGTGACCACTAGTCCAGCCTAACAGTAAACTGTGAGGTTTCAGGCTACACTGTGGAGCCAACCATTACTTGTATCAATTGTGTAGCAGTTAGCAAAATGCATTTAACCTGTTAGCCATGAATAACTTTTACTTGTGGTATATATCCAACTTTGGATAATAACTACAGATTAACACTTGACTGTTTTAACACAAATAAACATTACCAGCTTGATTAAAATGTGTATTAGTAGATTACCAAGATACTGTGAAATACCGGATATACCTGGAGCAAAAATACAGCACTAATCCTACTTGTGTCACATTCCCACATCTCACCAAACTGTACATTACAGCACTTAAACTAGAAAACCAGATTATGATTTAAATAAAACGACAACAATTTAAAACACACAATACTTAAAGATTTACATACATGATTTCAAACAGCGATACAATATCTCGTGATATGTTCATTAAGAACACGAGGAGCAACCTGTATTATAACAATAACTACACACATGGCACAAAGAAAGGTACCCCTTGACCCACAACACATCACTACACAGACGGTATACACTGAACACACAATACTCCCTAGTTTATGTCATCACCATAGACACAGTACAACTAAACACTAACAGTACAAAAGATATGGGACACTACAATAATGTCAACATAGGTCATGGGATAAACAGATTAACACCTTAGTGATATTCATAACAACCAGCTGACTATATGTGAACACTTCTGTACCATAATAATACACACAGACAGACAGATGGACAGACAGACACAGTTACATACATTATTGTGTTGCTTTTACATGAAGTGAACTTCTTTCTTCTCCGTAGAGGAAGAAGTGTTTCTCTGTTGTCAACCTGATACTAGTATTGACTGGCTTGCCATCGAGAAACCTGAACGTGTGTTGTAGTAAAATAGAGTGTTAACTGTATGTGAAACACTTGAATACATGTTAAATACATCAAATATGTACAAATGAATGACGTAGTCTTATGACAATAACACAGTTTCAACAGTAACTGTTCCATTAGAATAACTCTGAAACACAGCTATAACAACAACACACACACACACACACACACACACTCACACGCACGCATGCACACACACACACAGATCCCAAATCGTGTACACATTTTTTGTTGACTGCAATAAAGCGAGTACAGAGAGGAACCTTAGTTAAAAGAAAATTTTACAGATCAAAAATTCTTTTTTAAAATGTTGTTACAATACTGGATTTTGTTAGGCCTTCAAAAATTCCATCACTTCATTACAACATACAAGGTGCGTTGTTCCTCTGGTATACACTGGACACTTTTATACACTAAGATGTGAGCAGTGATTGTGGGTTTGAGTTAGTGTGTGTTATGATGATGAGGTGGAGTTGTTAACAACATGTCATTTGTACCCAAACAGGTAGAACAGGAGTGTCAGTTCTCCATTTAATATAACTGTGTAGATTACTTCCCCAGTTAACACCAGGTCCCCATTAATAAAACTGGTCATTTTCTAACTCTTAAAACCAACACATATAATATACCTTAGTAACAATTCACTGAAAAATGCACACACTGATAAGTCGACTTTTACACAAAACCTCAAACAGATTACTATCACTCTGGAATTATTAGGCTACACAATTTGTGCTATTATATTTGTGATGTAATACAGAATAAAATGTTACCTAAGGGTTTACCCTGTGACCAAGTCAAAGGTTGCCATGACAACAATGTTTATAGAATTCAAACATACATGCTACAAACTATTCATAACTCTTTCCCAGTTCACTACATTGAACTGATAATCAATGTTACAACATCTAAAACTGATGTTAGTTGAACATTGATAAATTGACTACTGTGTCATATTCATTCACTATCGGTCTAGTCCTTCATAACAAGTCAGTGAATGTTGTTATAATTATTTATCCTTTTCTGAGTACACAAATGATATGTTTTCTATTGTTGGATGGTTTTAGGGTTTGTACATTTGTTCCAGCTCTACCATATGTACATGGTCAACACATGACTACTACAGTACTACCTTCACACAGGCGTATAATATTTGTATAACACACTACACACAGACAGATGGACAGACACACTTACCTGTGACGGCAACTATCTCAGAAGAGGTGACAACATGGATGACAGGTTGATACTCTCTCCTAACCACTCTCTTCTATATCATCTATGTCATTATCTGCCTGAGGGGACTGCTCTGATCCTCATAATCCTAACCCTTAGGGTATATAACACTGGTCCATTATTGTATGTCTCTAAGGCCCCAACTTGTTCATCACTCTTAGGACTTGTTGGATGAGACTGGAACACCATCTGACCATGAGGGTGTTCTGTGTCTGTCATCTTGTTGAGATCATGTGATCTGACTATCTTGTACTAACGGTGGTGGTCAGAATCACTTGAATCAACCTGTAACAGAACAAGTTTAATGAGACATGTATGACAAGTTAGTCAGTATGGTGTATGTATAACTACTCTATGTATGATGATCATGGAATTATTGTGTCGTAACACAAGTTTATGAAATGAGCTACACAAGGACACAGTTACTAAACTACACTACTAGTGTACATGGTTGAGAGGTAGAGGATGACAGATATACTACACAGTTAACAAAACTATATCATTGACTATGACACAATTGTGTAGCCAGTCAAACACACAAGATAAACAAGTGGTTAGTGACATGTATTATCCTGGAGGTAATATTTGTAGACCAACATGTTACCATCAATATATTAGTTACAGGACAAACAGGTTTCCAGTTTGAGATAGTCAAACCCTCCTCCAGGGCAATTTATCACAACAGCAGCTGAACAACAAATGTTGATTCTTGCAATAATCCCTCTACCTGCTGGTCTGAGCAGTCTGTCTACACATGAACAAAGCAAAAGCAAGACCACTGGTAGTTGTGGGAAATATAGTTATTGTTTCCAGTCAAGGGATGTCCATGTACCACTCATACACTCAGCTGGGGCAAGACTAGTAACACACAGGAGAACTGTACAAGTCTTACAGATAGACGGCACACAACCTGAAGTTCCAGAATGACCCCTAAAACACTACTCAACACAATGACAGGTTCCACAGTTGACATCAGGCCACCAGGTCCTCTCTGTATAGCTGGGTAGACTGTAACAATGTGAACAAAGTTTCTTGTTCAAGATAACAACAGCAACTGGGCAAAACTGAGCATTGAATTTGGAACCGTTCAATTACTAGGTAGTTGATATAGCCACTTGGCTATGATACCTCACACAATACATGCATGAACAAACAAATGAACGAAAGCGCACACACACCACACACACACGCACGCACGCACACAATTAGGAATTTTAAATTATAGTAGGGATAGTGTATAGTACTGCAATAAAAAGCACTGAAACAAGCTGGATCGGAGTAGTATGTAATGTACAAATAAAACAATAAGAAGTGAATATCCCTACTGTGCTACATATTAAAAAAATCCTAATCTTTTCTTATACTTGTTTGTGGACTTTTTTTTGCAAGCTCATGACTACTAAGTACCCTGGAAACCAGTCACAATATTATTATAGAGTTAATCACACACTATATATTATGCAACCAATCAACTAGCATAACACACCACTGTATAAATTGCTAAACTGTAGTACCTTGGATTCATGTAACTAAACAAGGTGTTGGTCTAGCACTTGAGGTCTTCTATACCTGCCTAGCATCTGTAGGTCTTCAATCTACAAGACAACATAACATACATACCACATACACTGGTAATACAACACACACATGTATACAATGGTCCCTCCATTACCCAAACTCATTGGACCCTAGGTGTTGGAAAAGTTCACACAAAAGAAGCCCATACATTTATATACAGAAAATTAAAATACACTTTAGGCAAAATACTCTAATAGAACAGTCACTTACACAGTTTGGATAATCGATGGCCAGATAACGGAGAGACCGCTGTATACAAACAGAGTGGTCCCTCCATAATCTGGTCATTGATTAGCCAAACAATCTGCTATAGAAATTATTGTTCTATTAGAGTGTTTTTGTAAGGTGTGAATTACATTAGAGTAAATGAACAATGCAATTATCTGAAAGTACTCAGAGTCCAACTATTTTGGATAATGGAGGGATCACTGTATATGATGTCAACAGGGAAAACAATTTAATCCTACAAATTGGTGTATTCATTAGATAGAAATCTTGCCAACAATCATCATTATTCCATTGCTACGTGACTATTTATAACCTCTAAAGCACCTCAGGCACTATATAACAAATGGACAGTAACTTCTTTAGTTAACTTGAAATAAACTGGCCAAAGCTACAGTTATCAGCTGCAGTGCTAGTTAGCCACTGAACAAGAAACGTTTAACACTACACATAATCCACAAACATGTCATTTGTATACAAAGTGGCCAACTGCACATGAAGTTTGTAGTACTACGCAACACAATAAAAATGCACACACTACACACACACAAACACACACACACTACACACCAGGCTTTGGGTCAAATACATGAGTATTTGTAGTTTGAACACACACACACACACACACACACACACACACACACACACACACACACACACACACACACACACACACACACACACACACACACACACTACACACCAGGCTTGGGGTCAAATACATGAGTATTTGTATTTTGAAACAACATGTATTTGTATTTGTACTTATATACTTCGTGTAAAAACTTAAAATACTTTCTGCAAATACCTCAAATACTTTTGCTTGGAAGAGAATCTGTATGACCTAATCTGTAAAATTCATTTGGTTGGAAGATGATCTCTTTGACTAGTATTGACACCTTAATCTGTAAAAATATATCAAATACTAATTATTTTCTTTCAATTTCTTTGAATGGGAAGAGTTATGAAGAACTTACATTTCGTTGAAGTTGAATAGTATATAAGTACTAGCAAGTGTTCATAATATAGAGAGCGAGGGAGATACAGCGTTGGACATTCTTTCTCCCTCTCTACTGTATATTATGAACTCTTGGTATGAGCATTTAAACCTTGTAACATATAGTTCAAAAATGTCATCTAAGAAGAGCAAGAAGTCTATATACTCCAATTGTTTTCTGGCAATATAAAGCTACAGTTGTGTTTACCATACATTTGAAATTTTATTAGAACAATATTAAAATAGAGGTGTACTATTGGGTGGTTGTGTAACGTGTAGTTCAGATCAAAGGATCAAAGTACAGAAGTATTTTAAAGGTATTTAAATGCTTTTAAAAGTATTTTTATTTGTATTTCAAATACACCCTGGGTATAAGTATTTGTATTTCATACTTTCAGAGTAGGGCTGGGATGAAGCTTCAAATGCTTCGTGGGTTCGAAGGTCAAGTAAACTTCGAATTATAAAAGTATCCTTCGAAGCTTCGTAATGCACTCATAATCTATGAAAGAATTACAAATAAACGTGGTTAATCTTCACTGCAACTGCTTATTCCTCTTGTGTGATCAATGTTCTTCTCTTCGCTATTGATCTTCATGTGCCACACCCACTTTTAAACCAGCTTGCTACCATAGTTGCAGCCTTAAAACACCTTACAAGGTGATAGATAATACATGCAAAGTGTACTTTTAGCCATTACTTGGTATTTACCTGTGCATGATTGCAGTATAGCGGACACGTCCATTTGCAATCGATCGATTGCGTCATTCAGTACTGTTGCTACGCACATTCCAAATGCTCACAAACTTATTAAATAGGTTTAGAAAGATAAAACCTAAGAAGGATGTGCATAAATACAAGAAAACCTGTAACTTGAAAGTTAACACCGAAGCTTTGAATGTTCGAACATTTTAATAGCGAATATTCGAAAGTAAATTTCAATATTTGTCCCAGCCCTCTATTTCAGAGTATTTGTATTTAAATACTATTCAAAGTATTTGACCCCAAGCCTGACACACACGCACCACACACACAACACAGAGAGTACATTGTATTATTATGAACATACAGACCTTAATTCCATACTCTCCCTTGACCGATAGTACTGTAGCTCAATTGATCCTCCTCCAGTATGAAGTACTCCTTTTCCAAATATATCTTTCATTGCACATGATATTCATGCTAAAAGGTTAAAACATCAAGTTGACATTATTGTGGTAAAGTTGTCAAAACTTTGGTGGTAAATTCCCCAACTATATCATGTGATGTAACCAATAGACAAATTGACCTTTAACATGTTACTGAAGTGTCAACCATGACATTATTTTGTTGCTAGCTACCATCATTCCAATAGGACAAGAAAGCCATAGACTGGACAGAACAACTGAGAACTCATGACATTAAACTGGTGCTCAGCAATAAAGACATGTAATAGCTAGAGAAGAAAGGGTAATAAGATTTCCTTTAATGTATATTGTGAAATGTTACACCACATTTGATAGGACATTGAAACATCTTACTGACATAATATTTATACACAAATACACACATACCATATTTGACAAGTTAATAGCTGCCCCAGATAGTAGCTGCTCCACAGCCTAGAATTATTGTAATAAGAACCGCCCTCGGATAAGAGCTGCAGCTTGTATCTGAACATACTGTTGCAATTGTTGATAAGACATGTTTGAAGCAGGAACCTGGCAAAGGAGTTGTTTTAAGCCAGTAAATATAATTTTTGTTAGAATGAATGACAGTATTGACAGATGATTAAGCAAGGTCAGTCACTCCTGAATCCAAATAAATGTGTCGTGGGCTGCTGCCACACAAGCCCATAGTAGCTACCTTCGCATAATAGCCACAGGTTTTTGCTCATTGAAAGTTATAGTAGCCACAGCCATTAACCGGTCAAATACGGTATTCTACATAGTTACACAAGCATTTCAGGGCCAGTGCGTAAGTATTGGCAACATAACTTTATGAAATGATAGAGTACACAAGGACACAGAGATGAGAGGCAGAGCATGACAAGTGATCTCAGATATACAACAACGTTAACAAAACTATATCATTGGCTATACATTGAAATGATCATGTAGATAATGTAAGTAAGAGATATTATCTTGAGTACTGACACAATGGGTTGTCAAGTCACAACCTTTCATATCAACTATTCTAGTTAACAAACACGATACAATAAGTACAGTAACACAAGTAGCTATTAAGTGTCATTCTGACATTTTATTACATAGAAATCTATCACTAAAACAAGGGCCACTTGTTGATTTCGTCACATTTCACTAGAGAATATTACAACTGAGCAAGTTGTATTCTGTTACTACACCCAAAGGTGTCTACCAGTTTAGTACTTCACAATTAACTGCTACATAAGCTCAACATACATGATCGGGTCTGAAAACCTGACACAATCACACAAGCCTAAAGTTATAGTATAACACATTGAATACAAAGGATGAAATGCTTGCGTATAATTAAACAAAATCTGTAAACTTTTGGATGCCTTTCTCTTAGTGAAGAAATGGACAAACAATAAACCTGGATATCATCTTATTTGCCTACTTGAGAGAAGTTCGAAATCTTTGTTTCATTGCAGTAAACCCAAGGAAATGTAAGTTATGGGCATTTGTTTGCGGCACGTCAAAATGGTAGACGGAATCGATCTTTCTTCTCAAATTCATCCTTTGTACAGTATGTAGTGAAGAAAGGTGGCACACAGAAAAACTTACCCACTAATCGATTTCCCTATTCATGTAAAAAATGATGGTCAAAACTTTAACTCCATATATGTCATTCCATTTGTAAGTTACAACTACTTTAGTGCTTGTATTTTATTATCCCTATACTTGTTGTATAAATCAATTTTACTGATGTTGTTACTTTGTAGGGCTGTAACTATGAAAGTTATTGGCATATGAGGCTGAAACTTTGTCAGAGGGTACACTTGACTAAGTAGATTATAAATATGTAATATATAGGAATTGTATGATAGGTTTAAATGTAGTACTAGCCACTTGTCTCACTGTATAGTAGTACTGGCAAACATGAGTAGCTTTTGCTTGTGGTCTTACAGTTTAGCCTACAATGAGTTGTATATCAATGATTATGTCACTAATATGAGTCACTTGGTAATGACGAGAATGAGTATTAGTGATATTTGTGTAAATCAGATCAGTTATCAGTATCTGTTGCTTAATTCAGATATTGGAATTATAGGCTAATTTTGTTATCTGTGCAACATACGTTAGTTGCTGAACATGAAACTTTCACCACTACACATCACACTATGTACCTGCACAAACCTGTTACACCACAATACTAATGTACACAACAACACCCATCATAACTATTACATTACCATATATGGCAAACCGCTAACTACACATCTTTGTAAACTACTGGACTATTGTGATCTACTGGACTTGGACTGGATAAATAACTACAGTATTGAGATATAGTCCAGGGGTACTTTGTAAATATCAGAACAGGGTATAAAGTCTCTTGTTTAATCAGCCAACTAATCCACAAATGTGTCATTTGTGCATTAAGTGAAGTTTGTAGTACTACACACAACACAACAAAAACAAACACACTACACACACTATACTACATACACATGAAGTTTGTAGTACTACACACAACACAACACAAACAAACACACTACACACACTATACTACATACACATGAAGTTTGTAGTACTACACACAACACAACAAAAACAAACACACTACACACACTATACTACATACACATGAAGTTTGTAGTACTACACACAACACAACACAAACAAACACACTACACACACTATACTACATACACATGAAGTTTGTAGTACTACACACAACACAACACAAACAAACACACTACACACACTATACTACATACACATGAAGTTTGTAGTACTACACACAACACAACACAAACAAACACACTACACACACTATACTACATACACATGAAGTTTGTAGTACTACACACAACACAACACAAACAAACACACTACACACACTATACTACATACACATGAAGTTTGTAGTACTACACACAACACAACAAAAACAAACACACTACACACACTATACTACATACACATGAAGTTTGTAGTACTACACACAACACAACAAAAACAAACACACTACACACACTATACTACATACACATGAAGTTTGTAGTACTACACACAACACAACACAAACAAACACACTACACACACTATACTACATACACATGAAGTTTGTAGTACTACACACAACACAACACAAACAAACACACTACACACACTATACTACATGCACATGAAGTTTGTAGTACTACACACAACACAACACAAACAAACACACTACACACACTATACTACATACACATGAAGTTTGTAGTACTACACACAACACAACACAAACAAACACACTACACACACTATACTACATACACATGAAGTTTGTAGTACTACACACAACACAACAAAAACAAACACACTACACACACTATACTACATACACATGCATATACCCACCGACTCACCCACATACATATGCACTCACGAACACCACACACACACAGAGCTAAGCGATAGTATCGATAGTACAATGGATCACAATAGTTACTCATGAAGACAAAAGTGATAGCATTGCATCACTATCTTAATAGTAGCTAGGATTCATGCTAAAAACGTTATCTATCACTAACACTTTAAACCTGTATATCTTTATCAGTGCTTTCTTCACTAACCAGTGTTACACTACACAAAACCATTTACGTGCACTTGGAAGCATATTAATATCAGTTGAAAAATGTTCACACTAACAAATGGAACATACTAAAGGACTTGCTACAACTGCTGCCTTTGAAAAACGGATCAGACTTTGTGGGAACAGTTTTTGTGTTGCCTCATTGTCTGAGTTGTGTAATACAGACAACACCACCAACAGCAAACAGGCATAGAAATGTTTGCAAGAGGATATACAGAATCAAGTGTCTAAAGAAATATCCACTTGGTAATACAGTAATTCAGAAACTGCCGGGATACAGTATTCACTATTGTGATATTAGATGAGAAACTACTGTATCGTGATTACTACAGATTTTTGCAAGCAGAAAGTGTCAAACAGTGCCACTGTGCTTGTTAGTGGAGCTGACAGTACATCAGAAATGGTCCAGTATCTTGTCATAGCCTAGCAATTGTGGCATGTAGTGTGATAATGACCCACCTGCCCGCACACCAGCCTCGCGCCTGCTTGTACTCGCACTTTTTAAATCTTCTGATGAGAAACTGAAAATCATCAAATAGTTACCTTATGAACGAGATTACTCAGTCTTGCGTGGCCAGACCACCTTTTACTCTTTATCATTGGTTGGGAAAAACAAGGACAAAGAGAGGTCTGGCCAAGCGCATGAAGTGAGACTAGAGACTACTACGGGTGGAGTAACAAAACATAACAGACCAACTGGAGGATTATACATCCCGTACAAACACATCATAAACACTTACTACACATGCTCACTGATAATTTCGTTTGGTATCGCTCCTGATCACCTTGCTCCTGGATCCGATCGCGAGATGTATCAATACTTTCCGGATATTACCTACACCAGTCTCGTGATTTGCATTAGCCTTTGGTAGCCTCGTTTTCTTCAGATCCTTGTCGATAGCTGATAATCACTCTATAACAGGTGTTTGTGTGTGTTGTGTAGTATATTACAGTATGTTGAAGTGTTGATTCTTGGTCGTGTCTCAGTGTGTCTTCGGGTAAGGGTAGAGGGTGGGGCGACTTAGCAATGTCCGGTCTTGTTTAAAGGACCACTGTTCCGTCCAGACGATCTATGCGGAGAGGCTATTATTAAAGCTGGTAAAAGATCAGTGCAATAATAAAGTATGCTAGAATCACATTGATCAGTATCTCATTACTTTATGACAAATGTTCTGATGTAGTGATTATGTCAGCATAATTTTGGGAAGCTGTCAGTGCTGTAAGTGTGGTTTTGAAAACTAAGAAAATGTGCACAGTTCGTTAAATATGAGATGTTCTAATAGAGCAGTAAGAAATTCTAACAAGAAAAACTAATTTAGGGATCATAGGAGTGTACCTGAAGATAGCATAAGTGACGGATTATCAAATGTGACCGGATTTCACATAACAAGGCTTCCACACACACAAAATCAAACTTACGTTTTTACCAGAAATGGATTGCTGGCCTAATACACTATCACATTCCACACTGTACTTCCTTCAGGACTGGCAAGTCTGGTTTCTGTGGCAGCTTTCTTCCGACCCTGTCAAAGCCACGAGTGGGAGATTGGCGCCATTGAATGGCCATGGCTTTGTGATGATGGTGTGTAGTGAGCTGGGACTTCACAGAGAGCTCACCAATAGTGTTCTCAGTCAATTTGGAGTGATTTGAGGGCCATGGAGAGCCCAAACTTGG
Organism: Dysidea avara; assembly: GCF_963678975.1. Lineage (NCBI taxonomy): Eukaryota > Metazoa > Porifera > Demospongiae > Dictyoceratida > Dysideidae > Dysidea > Dysidea avara. Next base: position 167,360 of record NC_089273.1, read on the forward strand.
CCTCTGGATTCCAATCGTCTTCTTACTCCATTTTATACCCGTATATTAAGACCACCATCCACCCCCACCCTCCCACCCTATTACTATCACCTGTGATATTATTACCCACTCGAGAAAAGCTGCCCAAAACAGGGCTAATTTTGGATATCAGAAATGTATACACCCACTCAGTGATAGCTAGTAAATAGATGCATACTTGGTGCAAATTTTGTTTGCACAGCTGTAGGCACTGGGAAATTATTACACAATGATTACTTAAAATCGCCATATCTCCTTACGAAGTTTTGTGCGTCGAAGCCGGGTTTTGTCAAATTCAGTCACAAATGAAGTTTACACTTTACTTTTCATAAATATCTCCAGGAAAGCAGTATTAACCTCAAATTTTCACCAGGAGGCAGTACCTTTCTCATAGAATATCTCACATAAGTTTGAGCAATAGTATCCGATTAGTGTCCATGTCAACGTTGAAACCGGGTCACTACTGCTGACCCGGATGACCCACTGACCCGGATAGCAATCCGGGTCAGACCCGGATGTGACCCGGATGTGACCCGGATTAATTAAAGTCGAGACGTGTTTCGGCTAGTCTCGGGTGAGCGAACGAGTCTACATTTTGAGCGTTCGATTCGTGTTGAGTAAATATTGCAACTTCAGCCTAGCTGTAGGTTGAAGACCAAAAAAAAAAAAAAAAAAAAAAAAAAAAAGGGTCTTCACCTACTGACAATAGCTACCCCTCACCATAGATATCCTCAGTTTCGTGCTACATACTGCACTTACTAACAAATAGGCGTGGCTGAGCATATGTTGGTAATGCGATAAGTGGGCGTGGCTCACGAAAGAGCTATGCGATAGCGTTTATAATTTCCACGTCGTCAAATGAACAATTTCGTTTCTCACGTGATCCAATCCGGGTCAGACCCGGATAAATTGTAAACCGGGTCAGACCCGGACGACCCGGAGAAAATGTGACCCGGATGACCTGACCCGGTTTCAACGCTGGTCCATGTTACAAGTGGATTTCTGTATTCTGTATAATACAAAATATTGAACACCGCTACCTATTATCGAACGATTATTAATTTCCGTTGATCAGTTATTGAACATTTTGCACCTTTTCTACTCTGGTAACCTCAGTGCAACATACATACTCTTAATTATTATATCAACATGTTAACTGAAGTACCATGATACTGTAACTGAAGTATAGTTTTGATACAAGCATGCACATGTGAGTTACAACAGCGAATTGTTTAGTGTTAAATGCATACAGTAAAAAGTCGGCACACTATGAACAATAACACAGTCTTATCATCCTTGTTTACAACAACCCCTTCTGTGGATACATCTTTCACTCAGGAAAATGATAAATAGTTGGCCAATTCTGCAGCCAAAGTCACACTCGAGTTATAGTTCTTTCATGACGATTCCTGTGTTCTTTTCTTCATTTCTTTGTCGGTAAGCTCATAGACTACACTATTGGGATTCTCCATATAAACACGTTACGGAATATGCGGAATAATATTGTAAACTTCTGAATACATTACGTGATTTTAATGTTTGGCAATAGGTACTGTTCGATGGTAGGTCACTATACTAGCGGACATTTAATCCCCAATTTAGTCGGGTGTAGGCGACTCCATGTACTTGTTTCATTGCTCAACTTAAAATTCCTAAAGTTTCCTAATAAATTATATACTTGTTTATTGTTTGTTTACTTTTTCTACAATAATTATACCAGCACATAGCACATAACACATTAAAACACAGACTTGGTTTATATGAATGGGCACACCAACTTCAATTACTAAAAAGTGGCAAGTGGCCAGTACAATTCATTTTTAGCTACAGGTACACCCCTGTATGTTCAGCCCTTTAAACAACGTTACAAATGAAGAACCATATGAGAGGTGCCTCTACAATCAATCCAGTCACTACAGAAAATACAGATGATTCCTGTTACAAACTTAGGGAAGTTATCACTTGCTGAATCAACACCTTGAGCTGTCAACAATGAAACATGGGACACAAAGAAGGAGAGAAAGTTAGTCCATGATGGATATATTGTATGTACTGTGGTATCACAGTTGGGCTGAAGTGATGTCTAACAGTGACTGACTGATACTACCTGACTGACATACTTACTGATACCTTCAGACAAGCATAACTATAAAACCTATATATGACTATGGGCCAGCGTTGAAACCGGGTCAGGTCATCCGGGTCAACTGGGTCACATTTTCTCCGGGTCATCCGGGTCCGACCCGGTTTACAAATTATCCGGGTCTGACCTGGATTGGATCACGTGAGAAACGAAATTGATCGTTTGGCGACGTGGAACCTATAAACGCCAGTCGCGTAGCTCTTTCATGAGCCACGCCCACTTATCGCATTACAAACATACGCTCAGCCACGCCCATTTATTAGTAAGTGCAGTCTGTAGCATGAAACTGTGTCCGTTTCAGTCTGCAAGCTTACGTGGAGCCCACTAATCGATTAATGTATGAGTTGTATATAGTCTAGGTCTAGTCTTGCAGCAGGATATTAAGTACTTTTGTGAGCCACACCCATTTTAATTTATTGGGAAATTGCAATACTAAGTATGTATGAAGCCACACCCAATTGCTGTCTGTAAACTCACAGTAGCTACGTGGAACCAAACCCAATGACTGATTTTAAATTATAAACTTACCGGCTTAGTTATCACATAACTACTCGTTTACTCAACACGAATCGAACGCTCAAAACGTAGTCTCGCTCGCTCGAGAATACCCGAAACATAGCTCTTATCGCGCGCCTCGGCTTAATTTAATCCGGGTCACATCCGGGTCAAATCTGGGTCTGACCCGGATTGCTATCCGGGTCAGTGGGTCATCCGGGTCAGCAGTAGTGACCCGGTTTCAACGCTGCTATGGGCTTGATATTGTAAGTCATGCAGTAGAAATTTCTCTAAATAAAAGAAACTCATATAGCTACAGTGTACCTAATGGAGGCATTTCAAGTAGTATTAAAGACACTTTTGTGTTTGATTATACTTAACTAATACTGCCAAGGTGTCATGAAGGTATTGTGAGGCTGGTTTATGGGCTGTTTTTTGAGACTCCGTGATCCTTGATATACAGTACTGGTAAACAGTTACACTAGTTAAAATACTCTACTAGGATGATCCTTGATATACAGTACTACTGAATTGTATGATGAACAGTCACACTAGTTAAACTGCTCTACTAGGGCAGTCTGGTAGAATGATGGAACACGATTACTAAATTATTTCACCAATCACTGCTTTAACTTTATCAACCACATGATGACATAAATCAAAACATAGAAAAATTTAAATGTGCTTGTGTTCCGTTACTGACTCCATTGGAAAGATACTGTATCTATGAATATAGATTACAGGTAGCTTATAGATTTCCTTATTCATGTGATCATGTGATCCACAATAGATAACTATGTAAATATTACAACATGTTGTGTTGTGTTATGTTGTTACAGAGGATAGTGATATGGCTGAAAGGAATAGGGAATTTACTTGGGTGAGTATACACTTATTATACCTGTATTGTGTATTGTGTTGTATAAATGTCAAACCTACAATGTGTGGTTGATGTATTAGTGTGTGAAATAATGTTTGGACAATAGACAATTACTGGTCAATTACACTAGTTGTCAGGCCACATTTTGTCAGCAAATAATGTCTTTATAAGTTGAGTGTGTGTGAGATATTGGCCAAGGAGGGACACCAAACATAAAGGTATTGGCATGTAATTTTTGTTGTTTCCTTGTGGTGACCACAAAGCCATTCCTTGGGTAAACTGTGAGGTTAACAGTTTACTATGTTGTACCAGCCTACTTGTCTCAGTTATGTACCTGTATTGTAGTAGTAAAATGTATGTACTTATAACCTGTTAGCCATTATTACCTTTTACTTGTGGTATTCACCTGTACATCTAAGACATCACTGTATCTCTTACAATTTTGACCTTAGTGATAAACCTCAATAATAAGGCCACTTTGTTTTATAGCTACACTAGCATTGGTATCTGCCTTACATGCAGGACCATCTCCACATGTGTTAATGCTGGACACATAGACCAAGCATTAAACACCAGCACTGCTCATGTAGGTATGTACCATATATGGTGATGTTGCTTTTAAAGAACTTATGCCATCCCTCAAGGTAGGTAAAATCAGTGTACCCAGGGACCAAGGACCCGGGAACCTGTGGGAATCCAACTCTTCTTGGAATTTTATACACTTCACAACATTCTGTACTTGTACTAGGACAAGTAGTCTTGCATGGACAATCCACTTTTTCTCCATCATGGTGTCTCCCTTCATGTTTATACCAATTAGAAATTACAAGCTCCTCTGGAAAAGTGTCTGAAGCTGACTGCACTTTATATAGGCCACTTGCCTGCATGAGCATACTTACTAGTCTATTATGCCACCTAGCTACTAGACTAGTTTAGAAGCATTGTGCAAAATGTATGAAGTCTGGTTTTCGAGCTGCTGGAACTTGCTTGGCTTAGCTAGTAATCGCTATTTACATAGAATATTTGTTTGCACAATATTTCTAAACTTTAGTAGCTAGGTGACATAATAGACTAGCATGCTCATTGGGCTGCAGGTGAATGGTTTGTGAATGCAGTCAGCTTCAGACACTCTTTCATAGGGGTAGGTAAAAACAGGGGACCCAGGGACCAAGGACCAGGGGACCCAGGGACCCAACTCTTCTTGGAATTTTATACCCTTCACAAAATTCTATATTTGTACTAGGTACCTTTGCAAGTAGACTTGCATGACTAATCCACTTTTTCCCCCATCATGGTGTCTCAAACGATGTCTCACGTGATGTTTAAACCAAGTAGAAATTATAAACATCTCTGAAAAAAAGTTGACATTTATAGGCCACTCACCTGCTGCACAATGAGCACACTAGTCTATTATGTCGACTCGCTACTAAAATTTAGAAACATTGTGCAAATGCACCACGATGTATGAAGTGTGGTTGAATGTCGAGCTGTTGGACTGAAACTTGCTTAGCTAGTAATTGCTATTTCCCGTGAATTCTATACTTGTATTGTATTAGTCTTACTGTTTTTACCTACCCCATCCTGCATACTGAAATAATATTTCTAAACTTTAGTAATGAGTCGAAATAATAGATTAGTATGCTCATTATGCAGCAGGCGAGTGGCTTACAGTTTCAGACACTTTTCAGAGGCGCTTATAACTTCTAATTGGTTTAAACATAGTGTGAGACGCCGTGACAAGGGAAAAAGCAGATTAGTCATGCAAGTCTATACTTGCAAAGGTACCTAGTATAAGTATAGAATATTGTGAAGAGTATAAATTCCAAGCAGAGTCAGGTCCTTGGGTCCCCTGGTCCTCGGTCCCTGGGTCCACTGTTTTTACCTACCCATTTCATAGGCGCTTATAATTTTTGGTGCAAACATCGTGCGAGACACTCTGATGGGGGGAAAGTGGATTGACAATGCAAGACCACTTGCAGAGGTACCTATAGGATCCGGGGACCAAGGACCAGGGGACCTGCAGGAATCCAACTTTTCTTGGAATTTTACGATACACTTCACAATATTCTATACTTGTATTGTATTAGTCCTACTGTTTTTACCTACCCCATCCTGCATACTGAAATTAATGATGTAAAACAACAAAGTTATTTGTCTGTGGTTTTGACAGGAATGTAGCTCATTTATTGAGTGAGTCTTGCCTACCAGTGCCTTCAACGTGTTGTAAAGAACAAATAAAAGCATTGGTACCTGCTGTACATGTAGGGACAACAAATGTGACATTATTAGTATTCTATATTGCTGTGTAGCATACATGTTGATAGTGCTTTGAACATAATCCTTATGTCATCCATATAGTGACATAATGAACATGCAGGGTTAGTTGAACTACATGCAAGCTAAGGCCATTACAGGTGGTGTACACATAGCACAGTTTCTGTCTCTGCATGACATTTACCTTACTGTCAACAAAAAGAAGAAATGAACTTGTGCGTAATTTAAAGGACATGACTAAAATGCGGAGCAGACTGGGAAAACATACTCATAAATGAACTGGGAAAACTTACTGCAGACGTCTGTTTACCACTCCTGAACAATATCAGATGCTGCAGTGACTGTAAATAAACCGCTGAACATTGTCTTGAAACTTGTATAAGCCGATATTAAGTAGAGCTGTACCAATAATCGGATCAGCTAAAATATCGGCCACCAATATGGCATTTTTTACCAATATCGGCATTGGTATAGAACAGTATCAGGACCGATATCGCTACTGATATTTATACAGCAATAGTTGGATTATAATATTGATTTTCTATGTTGTTCATGTGGTTGTTCAGTGGCAGTGGCTTATTTTCACCCTACAGCAAGCGCTATGTTACGACAAGCCATACAAATACATGCAATTCTAGTGTTTGTTGCTGGAAAGCTTATCAGTCTTAAACAAAGCAGTTATATATAGTACCTTTGTAATAAAAAGAAGAGTCACAGGATAACCAAGGAAACCTACTGTACCAGCCTTCACACAAACCAATAAAATGCAGAAATATCTGTTTAAGGCTTCATGGGAGTATGCATAAAAATGTTTGTGGGTGACTAATTGTCTGGATTGCACAATATAAACCCAAGCCACCATCACCACAGGCATAGAGTGAGCAATGAATATATCACATGTTGTTGAATAGTAGGTAAATGTACATTTTTGCATAGATTAACTATGACTTTTATTTATAATACAAATATCGGATTGACTATCGGTTATCGGCTTCTTTTGGTGGTATACATATCGGATATTGGTACATGCCAAAAACCCATATCGGTACAGCTCTAATATTAAGCACCGCACTTAAAACTGCTACTGAACTTCATTCCTTCTGTGCTGAATTAAAAGTGCATTCTTCATGGTGTGACTTTATAATGCTGTAAACAAGCCAAAGGTGACTTGTTGAAGAGATGCTGTTATTAATAATAGATTTGTGTTCAGGTTAATTGCTACATAGCTTTGTGGCTGCTTCTTCAAAGTCACACCACAGTTTTGCATCACCAGCTGGTAAGACTGACTACAACAATAAAATGTGCTATAACTATAATTCAACCATGTCTACAGCACTGATAGTGACAATTTCACCCATGACTGCTATTACCTGAATTTATTAAACCTAGTTTTAAGCGCTGGGCTTGTTGTTGGCTCGGCCGCACTTTAAAACCATGGCTAAAAGCTTTTGTAAGAGCTTTGTTGTGTGTAATATTGTTTATGGGATGCTATGCTATGAGCTATACTGGTATTTAGGCTTGTTTGAACCAGTCCATTTACAAGTCCGTTCCACATTTTAACCATGTCCATTTGCAATTGTAGTTACTGCATGGCAAGCGAAGGATCAGAACTTGTTCTATGCTATGCACTTTCAGTATTAACGTTGTAGTGACACCTCTTGCCATACAAAACCCCATGCTGGTTTTAAACATCATCATTAATTTTATTGTAATATATGACATTTAATGATCCTTTAAGCAGATCTAGAGTGAAAAGATGTAAGCAGGATTAGTGAAATGATTGAGCAATTACACACATAGTTCGTCATTGTAAACTATGGTATCTGCATAGTGCCAGTAATATCAATTTTCAGATGCACAGTAATACCTGCTCAATCATGCAAGTTGCTTCTCTGAACAAAGTGTTGTACAGATTAAGTGTGAAAGAAGCTATTACCTACACACTGGACAAACACACAGATGGACAAATATTCTGGCAATTTGCCTACCCTACCACAAAAGTGCAATAAGAGTCCATCCCTATGATGTAAAGCAGTCTATGTGCCAGTGCTGAAAAACTGTAAACGTAAGGGTTTGTGGATAATAAATTGTATGTAACAGATACTGTAGAACAAATAGGTGCATCGAAATTTTTTATAAAGTCATGACCTAGGCAGGGATCAAACCTAGGTTGGCTATAATCAAGGGAGGTGTGTATATCACCTCAGTTGTTTGCCTGTGGTTTTGACAAGAATATTACTGTAGCTCAACTTTTCAGTGATCCTATCCTACACCAGTGCCTTCATCGCCCTATAAAGAACAAAGAAGAGCACGTATTGATTTACGGTACTGCTCTCGCGTAATATCTTACTCACTCGCATGCATGCAATTACAAGCGATTAAAAAACTCACTAAAAAGTTGGCGTGGCACCTTTTTTGATTGCGAGTCTTCATCCCTCGAATCAACAAATGAATACCCGCAATCGAAACAGGTGCCACACCCACTTTGTAGCAACTACTTTAATTGTGCGTAATTGCACTTGAATCTTGGGTGGTACCATACACTTGGGCAGTACCATACTACAACATCACTTAAGGTGCCAGATGATATGCATTTACACTAAAATTCCTTGTCAATATGTGCTTTGCATGTCATATATGAGCTAAACGTTGAGTTTTATATAGGTGTGCACAAAAATGTACTGTTTAGAAGAAAAAAGTGCTAACACATGGATTTGAACCCATCACCTCCAACACGTTCTACTACTTGAACAGTTTGTGTTGTGGTTTTCAAAGGAATGTTGCTCAAATTTCTCTAGACCTTGGCCTTATACATGCTGTAAAAAATGAACGGAATCACACATGAACTCGTAATTATAATCTTCGAGTAGCCAGATGATGAGTACTTCATTATCAGCTTTGATTATGTTGATTCTCTCTGAGTTTGGTGAGTAAGTGGCATGACGGATGGACAGAAGGTTTATCAGCTTTATATATACTTAGATTAATGAGGTTGTTAGTAATAGGGTCACCTTGCTAACAGGGCCACTTATTATGGTCCTATAGGTGGCTCTGTTAATGAGGTTTCACTGTTTTCTACTAGTTTCACTTTTGACCTTGTATACAAACATCCCACACTGGCATTGTGTCCTCCTTACTTTTATCAATTTCATTATTTTGCTGTGCATAACTTAGAATACACAATTGGTGGTATTAATCAAGTATTGTTAGTCTTTTCAAATCAGTTTACCTCATCTAATATCTCCAAACTAAATGACAACTCTCAGTGTTGCAAAATACAAGTTTAGTCACTGAACTTGAACACGTTTCACTAGCATTGTGCCAGCATTTTGTCAGAATTTCACCCACATTTCACTCATGTGGGTGAACGTTACCTTGGAGCTGAACCGTACCTTGTTGTATGTACATGTTGAGCTGAGTTATGAGAAAACGATAGAAAAGATAACTGGATTTGTCTATTAGATAAATGACATTTCAGCCACCTAGATGGTTGTAGTGATGACAGTAAGGTGTCAAGAGCAGACAGGTGCAGATTGACTCCATTACAAGTTTGAGAAATAGTCAAAACAGACTGGGTGTTTATGACTTCCTCATTAGAAATGTATGATGAAAACTTTGATTGGCCATCAATAATGTGTCAGAGATCAGTACTACAAATGAGCCAAATTTCAAGAACTTGTGTAATTCCATACTTGAGCGTTATTTGAGAGTTCAGCTCAATGCATATAAAAGAGTACTATACTAAGCAGGCTCAGGAACACTGTGATAAAAATGCAGTGTATTTGATGTAGTTGTACTACTTGAAGAGGTGTACGGCTAGTTTAGACAACCATTACAAAAGTTACAATGCTTATAACATTGATAGATTAGCATGTGTGAATAAGTGGGCGATGCCTATCAAAATGGGTGTAGTTGGAGATGGTCGGATATCCAAATTTCTTGTAATAACCATTACTGTGTCAAATTTGGTCAAAATGTACACTTGTTATGCTGTGCCACTGCACTATTTCTAGTAGTGGTACGTATTACTAATGTCACAGTATTAGGCCATGTCAACTTAATTATTTCACAGGCCTGACCAGCCCATTGTTCAAAGATTTAAAAAAAACTCATCCAGGGAAAAGGAAGCTAAAATGCCACTAAAAACTGAAACTCTGAATACAACCCTTGTATTATTCCAATACAATTAACTACTATGTATTTACCTGCCATTCACCTTCTCAAAACCTAACTCAGAAACACAGTATGGCTGCAAATGAGTTGCTGCTTTGTTGAGACCAAACTTCCAGGTTTACTGAAATTGTTTTCATAAATGTGTGTGTACCTATCTGTTTATCTAACTATCTACCTATGTTTGTCCGTATGCACCCACATTAGCAAAATCATTAAATGATAAAAACAGATTTTACATAAGAAGTAAAAGCGAAATGAAGTCTGTATTAAACTTCTGCACAGGTAAACTTTGCTCTGAGGTGGTTTGCAGTCTGAAATGTGGGTGTGGCAACTCTCCTCAGACTTTGCGAATTACATTCCCTTTGGGGTTTACAGGCGGTTAACAACTAAAAACAATGGTGCAGGCCTTGTAGACTACTAGGAATAGCCTATCCCTTCTAGTCGAAAGGGGACGTATCCTTTGCGTACATGAACGAAAATGAAGAGCATGCAGCTTTCAGGCTTTATCAAGAGAATTTGTGGCAGAAAACATGATAGTCAAACTGTAAAACAGTTTAGAAGATACTTCTGTGCATAATATGTTGTTTGTTTAACAAGCGCTTCCATAGCAGTGCATAGCAACGTAATTGAAAGAATTATGAAATATGAGAGTTACGCACTGATAATAATTTATTATTGCACAACCAAGAACCCTATTGGTTAAAATTATAAGATAGTAATACATAGTTGGTTAATTCCAGATGAGTTAGAGCTACTGTAGCTACATGGTGCCTGGTTTTTAGAAGTAGCACAACATCAACTTGTTTTTGTACTCATATTGTTCTGATTTCTGATAATATTACATACTGACCTATCAACCCTATACTCTTGATATTTTAGTCTGTGAAACAAATAATCAAGTTGAAGTGTTCTTAATGTTACAATCATTTACCACAATAAAACAAATACCTGTGGTAGCTCAACAAGTCTCATGTGTCAATACCACAAATAAACTTCTTTACATAAATTGACCAGTTGTCAACATCACCAACTGACTTCAAACATTTGGTAATTCTCTACTGAAATAATGTGGAATGAAACATGTCCAAAGGAGTCCTAGAAGGTATGGTGGTATTGTAAAAAGCAAAAACAGTATGACTTAAATATCACAGTTTACTAATATGATACTGGTATATTGGCCAGTCCTATTTGTCATCATTCATTACACACTACTAACACTAATGTAACTTAGTTAGTTTACTTTATTATTGTAATCTAATAGTGCTCCTAGTTATAGCTAAAGTTCAGTCACTTTAACACTACACTATACAAACAGACACAAAAGGTATAACTTGTCTAAAATTAATTAAAATAAGCATCTATCCATTTTAATAGTGATATTGTCTTCACTTGAGAAGCTATTTTGGAATCATACTGTAAACAGTGGTGAAGAACAACTTGTATACTAACAATATGCTAAGGTTCTTACATTCTCAGTGATATACCTTGTGTACATAGTTGAATTTGGCTTAAAGTTTTTACCATAAATTGGCATAGCTTGGTTTTAAATGAAAAATGACAAAGATCTTGTTTATGTACATACCCCATTGTAAACAATCGCATGTCATTCATATACTGTACTCTTGGTTATACAGTGTAGCTACAGGAATGATACACAGATATTCAAAACTCTCCATGACAACAAGTTAATAAGATAGTATATGGTGATAGCTAACTTATCACACAGTAGCAGAGCCATCCTGTATAGCTGTACGGTAGTTATCATCCAGCAAGGAACTTTGACAATCCCGCACACTGGGATTTAAGAGGGTATCACTAAAAGGAGGAATGGGAAATGAGGAAATGGGAAACTGAGTATTTCTCTATAGTTTGTTTTCAATGTATTGGTGATATTGCTAGCAAGTGAGGGCCGTCAAAAGTCATCAGTGAGGGTGCAAGCTGGACATAAAGCCAAGTGCATAGTTGAAACTTGGTATTTGAATTCATTATTCAATGTTCCACTGTCAGTGCAACTTTGCTAGGAGTAGCTAGAGTGACAATGAACAAGACTGAATGAAAACAGCTTTCAAGTGTTCTCAGCATTGCGCAAACTCTACCTCATTCTTCCGACATGTGATCTCAGTCAATACATATTTGTTAACCTCCTGCTGTGATTATACTATAGTGTGATTACTCTACTCAGTGTCACAAGTTCTCTTGTCACTGCTACTAACACTGGTATATTGTACGTATGCTGTTGTAGCTATCAGATGATTACTCATGCATGACATTTGTATTTACCATGTGCTTAATGTAGTCTCAGATGTAGTGGTCGGTGAAGTAGTAGTAGTAGAACAATGAGTTGCCAAGGGAATCTCTTACACTGTATCATAATCACAAAATATTAATTTTATATCATGTACTATAGCTACTACAAACATTGCAAGGTGCAATACTATAAGTCACCTAGTTCACTATACAGTCATGATAGTACTGGTGAGCATATACTGGTAGTGGATTGGTGTTTTGTCATTACCATATCCTTAAATAAAACTGGATCAGCTTTCTTGGAATACATTATATGATATTTTCTTTTTGAAGGAACTGAGTACCAGTAGCTGGCTAGTGACACTCTACCCAAGCTACTATCTTGTACAAATCACCTCTACATATATGCTGATTACACATGTGTCATATACATGTACATATAATCATATTACATTACCATGTGCATGTGTCATTAGTGGCTACTTACATTCATAGTTCTTGATAAATTATAATTTGATTAGTGCCAACCTTCAAGGAAAGATACAGTAGTTACACTAATTCCATGACAGTGTTGATGAAGACTTGATGTAGTGACAGGAGAATTTGAGCTCAGTAGGAGGTACACAAATATGATTGAGATCACTTGCCAGAAGAATGAGGCCAAGTTTGCACAATACTGAAGAGCTGCATTCAATCAGTCTTGCTCATTGTCACTCTAACTACTCCTACTCCTGTAGCAAAGTCACACTGACTGTGGGATGCTAATAATTGATTGAATACCAAGTTTTGACCATGCACTTGGTTTTGTGTCCAGATTGCACCTTCACTGATGGCTTCTGACACCATCACTTGCTAGCAACACTGCCTGGAACACAACAAATTAAAGTGTACTATAGAGAAGCGCTCTGTTTCCCATCTTCCATTTCCCATTTCGGTTTCCTAATTTTCCATTCCTCCTTTTAGTGACACTTGATTTAAGATGGTTTAGTTGATGTTAGACTTGCTTCCTAGAGTAACACATAATGTATTGTAGAACATCATTCCTTTTTTTCAATAGCATGCTTATTTTTCAAATATTGTTTTTTTATTTAAAAAAATATTTTGTGCAAGCAATGTGGGTTATGTTGAGATGATTGCATATACACTGAGCACTGTACGTTTTGACACTACGTTTGTTGAAACATTAGAATGAAGTCATTTCCCTTCAATTCAAGATAGGATTATAGCATGATTGGTTATTATTGTAGTTAAGTGAATGTTGAGTGCTAACATTTACATGTTGAGTAAATTGGATGTGTGTGGAAGACCCCGTTTTGCCTATTCGGCAACATATGTGTAAAGATGGTATTCATCATTAGAGTGATAGTCCACTAGTAATGACCATGTTGTGTTGTGGTATTAGTAATTGTTGTTATGGTAACTAGTAGGTGTAGTGTGGATGTTGCAATATCATGTCATATTGTAGGATGAGAAGAGCAGACTTCGCAAAGCTATAGAAAATGATGATTTGGACACAATAAAGAGAATGACGCAGTCCATAGATGTTAATGCTAGGATACGTGTTTATGTAAGTATTACTTCACGTTGTCATCACAAAATACATAATATAAGATTAATAGTATTATAATTTGATAAAATTACAACATTATAGACAATAACTAGAACTAGAAGTAGATAATGACTCAAGGTATAGTAAGAAACACTCTGCTACACTTCAGAATATTTTCCATAACAATTTTGAAATTTTCTGGTGATCATCTGAGCATCATTTCACACACTGATAATGGTATACCATATTTGGTAGTGTTGCCAAAGCTAGTAGGTATGATTTTTATTTATTGTTGGATTAAGGTTGAAGTTAAGGTTGACTCTGTCTCACTTTCAGTTTGCATTTTTACATAATGTATTTAACATCTGGGTCATTCCATGTCAAATCACCAAGGAATTGTAGGGTCACCTCTCGGATTTTGATGAAACTTAGTGTGTTTGTAGTATCTCCCGTACCAATTTTTAGCCCCATACACCACATGGTTCTGATTTATGACAACAAATATTTTGAGTATTTCATGAAAAATTGGTCCGTCTTGAGTTACAAAATGAACTGTAGCTCATCAGTGTGTTAATATTAAAAATAGAGTTTTCAGTGATTAAAGACTGTCATTGATAGTAATCTATAAAATTAGTTATGGGATATTAACTAATTAAGATTTTAAAAGGCTCCATTAAAACTTTAATCCTTAATATTTCAAAATGTGTTTCTTCAAAATCTTTGAATTTTTTAGTGAATTACAATTAGATCATGGTATATGGTTGATAAATTTTTTTTGTGATGGGGCCTAGGGATGAGTCTATTTTGTTTTTTTCCCACCTATTTTTCTTTCCAGCAATTATTATTTTCTTACCTATTTTGCTCAATATTTGCTCAAATTGTCTCTATTTTGCTCAGCATCAATAAAAGTTATTTCACTCATACGTAGTAGAGCTGAGCGATACTGCCATTTTAGTATCACGATCGATACTGAAGCCACCATTCACGATACTGAATAGTTCACGACACTTGTGAATAAGTCAATCATAGCTGCTGCTACATACTGTATTGCTCAGCATTCCTGCAGGAAGTCCTTATAAGTGATAGTAAACTAGCCACTATCATTCTTGTTTACAGTAATGATTATTGTAACACATATTTTGAGGTTATGTTGTGGTGTTCACACCTCTCTGCAGGGGAAACCAGGTGGGTGGACTTTATCACTTACAAGGATTCTTAGCCTAGTACAGCATAACAAATGGATTTTTAATGACAATAATGTACAGGCATGGTATCACGATAGTTAATAACAAAATATTGCGATATCGATACTTTCAAGATATCGCGATATATCACTAAAACGGTAGTATCGCTCAGCCCTAATACGTAGTAGAGTATCTTGACCTTTAGTTGCCATTTCTATGAGCATATGTTGTCCTAATACCTGTACTATGCTTGACTGTCCTATTAGAGTATCTTGATCCTTTTCATACAAAATGTGCTAAGTTGCCATTCCTTGGTGCCCATTTTTCTAATTTTCCACCTATTTTTCCAGCATTTTGCTCTTTGCTATTTACCAACATATTTTTCCAGCTAAATCGGCACATCCCTAGTGGGGCCACCGTGGGTTCAAGAAATATAATTAAATATGTTGTGGTGTGTAGTGGAATTTTGTAGTCTATTATTGCTATATGGGAGTGTACACCTCTAATAACCACTCCTAATAAGGCCGTTCCAAGTTTGCCTTACACAATGAAGGTGTCCAAGTGTAGTGCAACCTGTATTAGTGACCACCTGTATTGAAAGACCACCGTTGTGCTGCAATTTATTTACTACATGGGTAATTCCATATCAGTTCTCCCAAGTTTTGTGTATGACTCCCTCAGAATTGGATGAAAATCAATTTCAACCCATTGCTTGTATGGCTCTCCAGAAATGTTTGATATTTGGTGTTATTATGAACGTTCAATGCATCATAAGTTGGGCATTTACAAATGAATTGTGCCACTTAAAAGCTCAAAGAATAAGCTTTCATTTACTATATTTAACAGCTTAATTTGATTGATTGATCGATTGACAAAGTTGATAATTAGCCACGTCTCCTAATCTTTGACCTTTGATCTACCATAAAGTGCTGATTAGAATTTTGTGGATACTTGTCAGACATTCAACTATTAGAGTTGCAATAGTTTCAGCTTGGGGTCTCTATGGAATTACAAGATAGGTAGTGGTGTTTGCAGTGTGTGATGGTGTAATCATTTGATGTTTGTTTGTCTTAATATTATTGTTGATTTGATGTATATACACAAGTATAAGGAATTTTAGCTTGATTAGGGATCATAGAAAAAGTAGGGGAAAAAGAGAAGGTCGTCTACACCTGCACTTCAGTCATGGTATAGACTGAAGTAGGAATTAAAAGTTCACTAGTATATTTGCAGGTGTAGGTCACCTTCCTTGTTTCCCTATTTTTTCTATGATTCCTAATCAAACTTAGAATTCCTAATTTTTCCTTATACTTGTTTTTTTTTACTTTTTTGTAACATTACTGGTGAACCCGTGCATACTGCATCAAAGAAAAGGATGACACCAGAGTTAATGTTTTCACTAGTGCTGCCACGATATAGAAAAACTCTATATCATATATCACCAAGGTTTATGTCATGATATGAACATATGTCATGATATAGAGCTAACTGTAACATTTGCAAGACAAACATATACCGTATAGTAAAAAACTGGCAGTAAAAACTTTAACAAATTTGGCGAATAGCGTTCAATTCGCCAAAGTTTTTTTTGCCAATCATTTTAAATAATCACATGAGCACATTGAGTAACTAGAACTTCAGATGAAGGTCAGCTCGTACCACCCCACAATAAAGATCGAGCTGACTTTGAAATATGCCCCACAGTTGTAAGCACTCCAGCCACTCCCTGGGACAACATTTCCAACCGGCTTCCCGTTTGCACGTCAGCTAGTTCATCGTCTCGTGATGGATTTGGACAAATACTTTGATATACATGATAACATCTGCTACTGAAAAAGTAAATACGGTCGTTCTCGGCATCGCAGGAAATAGCGAAGCATGCCTTTGCTAGCTCGTCATTAGATCAGTAGCTACAAAAGTACTGTTGCAAAAACAATGCTATATAGCTACCTATAGCTACACTTACTACACTGTGTAACTGATGAGTTGATACCTTGTAGTTATCCTTACATACCATCGATTAAAATCTTTGGCAGTAAAAACTTTGGCGAATATTATTTCAATCGCCAGAGTTTTTTCCACCAATTTTTTTCAACAGAGGGGTTTCGTCACACTTTTTTACCGCCAAAGTTTTTTACTATACGGTACATACTCTTCATTGTTTTAAATACCACAAGCAAAAGGTGCTCTAGTTTATCAGGTTTTAAATACATTTTGCTACTGCTTTACAGTTGAGACAAGTGGCTGACACTACATAGAAACCTTAAAACCTCCAGTTTACTTTGGGGTTAGCTTGTTTATCACACTAAACCATCAACACATAACTTAATTAAATGCCAAATACCATATGTTTGGCCTCCCCTACATCATTATACTAAGGGGCACAACCATTGGCAATATCATATCATATCATATCACCACTTTGTTATATCAATAGTATCAATGTATCGATATATCGATATATCATGGCAATATCATGGCAACACTAGTTTTCATTTGAACACGCGCTGCAACTATCAATTAATAACTCTAAAGTAAAGTGGTCATTGTGCTTTGCTTTCAGCTATCTTCATCCCGTTACACAATGCTACAATTGAAGAACAGTAGGAGAAGCGCCTCTGCAATCAATCCATTCACCATGAAAAATAATTAAAATTTGTGCACCCCAATTATCATTTACTAACTCGAAAGTGAAGCGACGATTACACTTCAAGTTCATCTATTTACACAGTGTTACTAATAAAGAACACTATCAGAAGTACTTCTGTAATCAATTCAGTCACCATGGAAGAAATGGATGATTTCCATTTACACACGAAGAGAAGCCATACATCACGCTACCATGAATTGACACCTTGGGTAGTTAGCAAAAAGAAATGGGACACAAAGGAGAACAAATCCATGATACGTGCATTGTACTTACTACGGCAGGGGTGGATCTAGGATTTCAGAAGGGGGTGCCAACAGGGACATTTATAATGGCTGGTTTGCTAAGAAAAACGACAACTGGTTGAAACAACTAGCTATAGTAGTATAGTGTGTGAAGTACACTTAGCATGTGGAGCATGTTCTATCTAGGGGTTCTGGGGGCACGTCTCCCCACAGAAAAATTTTGCTACTGTAATGTAGCCTATTGAGATTAAATTTAGTAATATTTTTGACTGGAAAATGATGCCACTTTAAGTGACTCACAATGCTTGGAAAGCATCATGAGTCATCCAAGTGTAATAATGATGAAATAACACCATTATTCCCAAACAGTTGTCATACTAGCTGTCATATAAAGGGTACAACCAGTAACTAAAAATTTATTCTTTACATCTTAAAGAACAGGAAGGGGAAAGATATGAATATACATCTTAAAGAACAGGAAGGGGAAAGATATGAATATCAGCTACACATGATCAATACTCGCCATTAATTTTGTATTTGAATTACCTTAATTTAGCGGTACATTAGGTTTAGCAATTTTAGAGTTTTGGTTTTCTGCTAATTGACTACATCAATTCAGGAATTACTAAATTTGTATATGCTAAGTTCATCAATATACAGGATCGCTAATTTCATCTAGTGTATTGCTCAGATTAAGGTATAGCTAGTGTGCTGGTTCAAACTATAATGTCCAAACAGTAACAATGAAGAGAGGGCTTGAGAGGATAAATATAGACTCACTTGTGTGTAGAGTACACAAACGTAGAATTTTACAGCACCAAAATCCAAAGTCACATATACAAGTAGTTTGTGGCCACAACTAACCCTCTTATAACCTAGGCACACTGACAGCATAAATGCTGCAGTATCATTTGAGCTTACAAAGTTGAGCTTCAAGAGGTTTGGGAGTGCAAACTGTTAAACTTTATTAGCTTCAATTGATGCTAAAATATAGGGAGATTCATCAGATAAATGTAGCATGAAAATTTGGTACTGATAAAGCGAAATAAACATTTCTCAGATGCAAAACCCTTGTTAACTTTATACATGCTAAGAAGTTCAATGTTTTACTTAAGCATATCAACCCAAGCATCAAGTTTGTAGCAACAACTGAAAATACTCACTATGATATTAACCCATTAACGGCCACTGCCGCCATACAGTGCTCAAATACTCCAATAGAGCAGTCAGACCGTTTCATGTTAACAATCTGCAGACAGCATCAGGAATTTAACTGCATGATTATCAAAAACTTGTACATCTTATAGTAGCGTTAGGGCTGATGTAATTATGCTTATTATTTTGGAGGGGCATTCCAAGCACCCCCTAAATCCACCCTTGTACGGTATACCAAAAGGAATGTCTCGGGATGAGGCTATGCCGAACAGTTATAGCAGTTCTCGAGTTACGCATGCCTAAAGGTTTTAGGCAGGTAGTCAGTAGAACATTCCATAGATTTTTAATTTATTTTTATTTTGTAGCAATCTATTGGAAGCATTTGAGGGCATACTGAAAGCATTTTTGGGCTTGACTATACCTAACCAATACTGCCAAGGTACCAGGATGGTATTGTGAAGCTGGTTTTAGGGTGATTTTTTTTGGCCAGAAAGACCCAAACCTTCATGATCCCTAATTTACAATACTAGCATACTACATAATTATGTGACCGGATCTGCAAAAACCTGACACAATTGCAAATTTTTCAAATTCCTGTATATTAAATATTTATAATCTACTTAGCCAAGTGTATCTACTGGCAAAGTTTCAGCTTCATGTGCCAATAGCTTTAGGAGTCACAGCCCTACAAAGTAGCAGCAACAGAAAAATCGATATGTACAGCAAGTATAGGGATAATAAATTACAGGTGCTTACAAAATTGGCTGTAACTTACTAACGAATCGAGGTGCGGAGCTACAATTTTCACCTTTGTGTTCGCCATGAACAGGGGAATCAATTACTGGGTAGGTTTTTCCTTTACTCACCCTTCTTCACTGCATACAAAGGCGGTATTCAATGCTTTATACTGTAAATTTATGCTTGCGCTATTGTGTTGGGTTTTCGCAGATCCGGTCACATATGTGATGATTTTGTATTCTACTGAATTGAGAAACTGTATAACACCCATCAACTAGGGGAGACAAACATCACAAGGGTTGTTGACACAGGAAGTCAGGACGTATATGTAGGATCATTTTGACTATTGTCAAGGCCTTGTTTACAAAGACAGCAAATGTGACCCGGTCTGCTAAAAGGGGTCTTATAGCCTTTCCAAATTGTCAGGTTTGACTAATCATAACTCCTCATGTTTTCAACCTATCACCTTAATATTACACCAAGCTATAGTGCTATGTTAGGGGTATAAGATGACCAAAGTTCAGGTGATAACACATTCACAAGTCAAGTTACAGGTTGCAAAGTACATGCATTTGAAAAGGCTATAAGACCCCTTTTTGCAGACCAGGTCACAAATGTTATAGGAAAATAATAAGTTAGATACAGGGTTCTATGAAATGTTGTGACACTTAAGCAGGGTCAGGGCACTACTACAGGTCATGTTCTGAATACACTAGGAATCAACCTTTAAGGTTGCCATAGATTCTATTTTGCTATATACTAATTATTATTCCAGCATAATGTATGCATGCCTATAGTATGTTCACGTTGAGCTGAATCCTGAAAAACAGCTAAAAAGTTAAAGTGGATTATTTCTCAACACAGTTAACATTTCAGCCAACCAGATGATTATTGGTAACAGCAAAGGTGTCAACAACAGATATGTATGGTTTGGCTCCATTACAAGTTTGGGAAAGGGCTGTAATGGACACTGTACTTATATGGCTTCCCCATAGGAAATGTATTGTGAAAATTTTGATTGGCTGTAAATATTATGCCAAACATTTGAACAGAAAGATTTTGAAATATTTTTAGCGGGTTAAGCAGTACTACAAATGAGCCATATTTCAAGATCATGTGTAATTGCATCCATGAGTTATTAAATGTTTTTGAGGATTCAGCTCAACATGAACATACTATACGTAGTTGTTGTCTAGAGGAAAAATCAAAGACCTTGTATTGTTAAAAGTTTAGCCTTATCTGTTGAGTAATCTTAGAGTTACGGTAGAGCAGTAATAGTGAAACAATAAATTTGTGAAGTGATTAAAATTATATACACTTGGTGTTTAATTGATCATGACTTGTGAGTGAAATGGTCTGAGGAGTTGGAACTTGTCTCATTGTATTGTGAACAGGAGAATCTGTCTAGTGAAGTGTTTAACCCATCAATGATTATGAGCTATAAAAACTTTGAACTGGGCATAGTGATGATAAATAATATTAATTTTTGTAGCAAGATGAGCATACTGTACATGTTTACTTACAGTATGACAAATGCTACATTAGAACATAGATTATAGACACACACACACACACACGGGATTGGAAACTCGCAGCTGATACTCACCTACAGCTAGGTGTTAAAGCTGTTGTAACTCTCCAACGGATGGTATAGGAGAAATACTTATTTGACTTGGGTGAATGGTGGATCATAACCACTGTATTACACGAATTACAGCCTTGTAGTAGTCTCCGTTGCTGAGTAATCAGTACCACAAAATCCTTTGATGTTCGACACTGGATGCCGCCTTAGGCCATAATTCATAGCCCACTACGTGAAGAAGCATTTCGCATTTATTTGGGTACATGATGTACGTCTAACAACTTATAAATCCACAGGGTTTGTTTAGGTACTACAAGTAATCAGTACCACAAGTGTGTTGGTTAGAATTGTCTGCTAGCCTAAAATTTGACTTCATAGAAAGTTCTTTCATAAAGTCAACAGAATTGCTTGATAAGGCACTTGTATTACCTGACAGGCTTATTTAATACAAAATGGAATTTTCTGCAACAAGACTTTCCTTGAGGATGAATTTAAAAAAAAAAAATTGTGATATCACATGACATGTTTCCATTCCGTGTGTGTGTGTGTGTGTGTGTGTGTGTGTGTGCGTGCGTCCGTACGTCCGTGTGTGCGTGCGTGCATGTGTGTGTGTGTGTGTAATCTATTATTAGAGCATCAGACCAGGTTTTGATGTGAATAGCTCAATGTCTAAATGCAGTATTTACTTGACAGCACAGAAATGGCACTTTTTATAAACTTTTGCTATTGAGTAGATTTTAGCTAGAATTTTCACAAAGGGGCAGTATGCCAGCCATAAAACTGCTGAAGTTATACAAGTGCAACCAGCATTTTTACATAATTATCCAGACATTGTAGTGAACAGCAATTCTCACTTCCATACAGCCTGCTAAAATAACTGGCAATCATTTTGAATCATTTGGTTGTGGAATTACATGTCTACACAGGTTATTTAAATCAAGTGGAACATTGTTAACGGCCTGAATGCTCAAAGGTAAAGCAATGGCATGGAGTGCTTGGAAATGTAGCCACAAGAACAGTAGGACTAGCCCATCATAGACTATTAGTTAACTGAACAGGCTTGTTTACTACAAGTTCTTGTCAGTGATACAACCATGACAGCGATACAAATTTGTACCAGCTGCTAGAGCCTGACTGATGTGGCTGCTTGCGATTTGCACAGGGTGAAACTTATTGGAGCAGTTCTTTTCACTACCAAAAACAACAATGTAAACTGCAAGAGAGACACATTACATGTAAAACAATATAATTTTATAGTATTACCATCACTTTTCTTGAAATTATCTGTTAGAAGATCACTACAAGTTTGCTATTTTTGTGGCGTGATGCATTACACAACAATTTATTACATTAAGATTCACGGGATGTAAAATAGCACTTGTATGGCTTGGTGTACTGTCTCTTTAAGTAAGGTGAACAACCATGATTGTAACAACTCAGTGGTTAAGGATTGGGGTATTCAGTATGGAGATCCCTGGTTCAAATACTGTCGTAATTTTTTTTCATCAAAAAAAAATATCATGCACTTTTCATTGTCTGATTCGTTAAATAATAATCCTTTGCATTGCTCCAGTTTAGGATTCAATTGAGATCATGCTGTAAAGAAATTTAATGTATGATATCATCTAACTGCAAAGGGGAAAGTGTCCTTAATTTTTCATACTGTGCCAAAGTGTGCTATATTTTCCTCTTAAGTCTACTTTATTTTTCTTTTTATGACAATAACATGCTTTTTGTGAATGTTACACAACCATAAACACGACCAATGGAAACACTGGAATGACCACCACTAACAATGCTATCAACAACATTACCATAGCAATTAATAACAAGTAATGGCTATGCACACAAATGTTTGTAATTCCACTACAGTAATCATAGTACAACTCAGTCTTAAATTGTTTACTAAACTTCCATCATGGGTGTACGTAAGTCTAGCTAATTCTTGCTAAGATTTAGTGGGCCTCTGACATTGAGGCCTTCAACTTTGTTGCATTGATGGCCTCACTCCTGAACAACAATATCTAGCCTTCCTAAGTCGTTCTCCTCGTCCTCCTGTCCCATTACTAAGTGAGTTCTGGATCTGACGAATCATAAATCATGTGATAACTCAGCATTAATAATTATTAATGGCTACAAATTAACCTTCTGCTAATCATGAGTACACTGTATGTAGGCAATACGTTTCTCACTGCCATCATGGTGTTCCTTACACAGTTACCTTCTTCTTGATTGCTACTCCGGATTCATACATTCAACCAGTTAACTCACTGCATACGCTTGTACACTACGGAAAATGCCAATAACTACATGTACAAGAGGGCACTCTCAAAGATTCAGATAGGTGTCAGCTCACTTAAATGTTTATTCTCACTCATTTTCTCCTGCCACTATTAAAATATGGAACAGCCTCCCAGCTACCGCAATTGAAGCAAGCAATTTAGATGACTTTAAGAAAAGGATTGTAGACTATGTTTGTATTAGCCCAGCTATAGACTAAAATGTATTTCGCTTTGTGCTTATGTATGTTTCTTGTGTGTACCCGTGCTTTATACTCCCTATTTAAGGTCTGCACAGTATCAATTATAAATAAATATAGCACTCGGGTCTGGTCTTGTGCCAAATATAGCACTCAACTTTACTTTGCGCTATGTTTGTCTTTCGACTACATTCTCTTGCTATATATTCCGTACTGCACTTGTCACGGTGCTTTGACTACTATATATTGATATGGTTAGAAATAATCTTACTTTGTGTCATCAGCAAATAGAAATAGCAAGGATAATATGATGGAGAATAGTAAGTCATTAATGAACAAAGCAAGCAGAAGTGGTCCAAGAATGCTTCCTTGTGAATACCTGAAAGAACAGACACCACACTTGAATACCTGTTGTTGATGTGCACACATTGTTGTCTAGAGCTAAGACATTGCCCCTGATTCCTAGTAACCACATTTTTTTTACGTTTATAGTTTACCATGTGAGACTGAATCAAAAGCCTTCTAGACTAGCCTTTGATTGCATTTAGAGCTACAGTGGATCCTCAGTTATTCGAACAGCTTTGTTCTTATAGTTAGCCAAAAGTATTCAGATAAGTGAAATTGTTCGGATAACTGAAACCCATTGATTTATATGCAGAGCTTTGTTCAACTACTCTAATAGTCACATTTGGTGTTCATATAATCAAAGTGCTCGGATAACCGAAGTTCAGATAAGCGAGGATCCGTGCAAACACAAGCTGGTTTGTAGCCAAAACACATTTTTCCTGTGTATTCTCAAGTGATAGCGTAAGCTGGTAAGTTATATTTGTAATTGTACACTTATTTTTAGGTAGTGACGATGTTCCAGCTGGATTTATCACCCAATAACAAAACATTGACTGTGTGTTGTTACGAGGCGTTACCTATCGAAGAGCAGGCTTGGAAACTCCACAAACAACAGGAAGGTGTCCCAGTGTGTAAAGAAACAACAGCTTTTCTTTTGTTCAGAACTTCATTTATAACTTGTTATTTGATAAAGTTGGCATATATGGTTTATTGGAATTTGTTGTAATAACTTGTTGGCGTGCGCAGGTTCTACACTGCATTGTAAAAGGTAATATTCTGGAATGCACGATAGTCGGATTTCTACCAAACTTTTAGTGGGCCATCAGTGATAAATTTGCAAACTTTTAGCACATGGGATTATAATTGTTGTAATCCAGCACAAAGTTACAAGGCCTCGAAGTTAAAATTTGTTTGCGAGCACTCGCTCTTTGTTTTATAACTCAAAAAAGAAGAAGTGCAAGGACAAATCCATACGCTAAGTTTCCACAAGTTTATTGAAGAATCTTCACAGCGAATTTGATACCTGTGCAAGTAGCCAGTATCTCAGAATAAGAAAAATGTATGGGTTAACTTTGAGGGACTATAGTGCCTTAATGAAACAAGGTGCGATCTTATACTTTGGTCTCTGAATAGTAGGACGTTAGGTCAACCTTTGAAGCAGTAGTTTGGATTCCTTTTGTCTGTATAAGTTGTAAAAAGAACAGCATTTGTGTGGCTTCAAAACCCGCTAGCATCCTTAATTCGATGTTTGTGTCAGTGAATATATGAATGTTATTTTGTTATTGCAAGTACTGGAATTTTAAGTTTGATTACGGATCATGTCCAAAAACTGAGGTGCATTGAAACAAGGTAGGTTGCCTACACCTGCAGATAAACTATTTAATGGACATTGAATTGCTGCTTCAGTTTATGCCTATTTTGAATTAGGGGTTAAATTATATTTGCAGGTGTAGACGACCCATAGACTGAATTAAGTAGGGATTAAATGTCCAGTGTTGTATCTGCAGGTATAGATGACCCATAGATAGAGATATAGAGATTAATTGTGCACATGTGCAGTATATCTGCGGAGGTACACAATATTATAATCAAGCACTAATGAGCCTCAGAAGGCAAGCAGTTAGTAGGCTACCCAGCACGTTTTATTCTTCTCAGTCAACCACACAGTGTTTTCCAATACAATACATTAGTAGTAAAAGACTTTTATACTAGTCTTTGTTTGCATTTGAGCTATCTGAACTGTGTTAGCTACACTAGCAGAATTTGTACATTAAAATGGATGGACCCAAACTGTATGTTTAATAGTCATTGTATCAGAAATAGCATTGTTTTGTCGTACACTAGTCTTTCTAGAACTTTAGACACAATACATAGTAAAGAGATAGGATGATAGTTGTTCACTGCTACACAATCTTCAGATTTGAATATAGATGTGATAGAATGTATCAGCAATTCGTTGGAAGTGTGCTGTTGGTTAAGCAGATGATGGAATGGATAGCATAGAACTGATGCACATGCTTTCCACACCTTTGGACTAATCTGGTCAATTAGCACTGTAAACATATTGTGGAGGAATGAAAATGCTGACCATAATATTACTGTTACTACTGTTGATATAGTCGGTAAATAAAGTTTGTTGAAGAGCTCTTAGTGAAACTTGAGGAGACAGTACTGCACTGAAAGACTTCACTTCTCAAGTTATCAGCTTTTGTTCATTTTATTGTACAGTACTGTCATTAGGTATTAATCTTTATTTTGAGCCTTGTATTATGAGAGTAAATAAAATGTTCGCAGGGCTTGTACAATTATACAGAGTATACAGGTTATAGTTGATTAAAGTCTTTAACAAATCGCTTGACAAATCACAATTACAAGGCAGCAACAAATAACAACAACTAGTAGTATAATAAGAACTACACTGCTTATATAATCTAGCTTCATGTGTTTAAGATGCACATTTAATCAAATCAGT
Source organism: Dysidea avara (assembly GCF_963678975.1). Lineage (NCBI taxonomy): Eukaryota > Metazoa > Porifera > Demospongiae > Dictyoceratida > Dysideidae > Dysidea > Dysidea avara. The sequence goes on from NC_089273.1 coordinate 193,987, forward strand.
CTTGTTACAAGCAACTGACATCATCACATCATATCCCTCCCTTGTCCCGAGCATCATGTTTAAAACATCCAAGTACTTGTTTTTCTGATGACTTTTCAATGAGTATGGACATCTGTTATGCTTAGACTGTTCATTTTGCTGTTTCCGGCAATTAGTATCTTCGCTTATAGTCTGTAATTGATAAGTGACTGAGCTGAAGGATAGGTCTGGCTTAACTTGTTCCTTGAGTGAGTCTTTGAGCTTGCTCTAATAAAGATATCATGCTAGTTGACTGTCGTTGTTATGTACATCCCCTTCATACAACATGAGTGCTGTAAAACGAAAAATAGTAAAATTATTGTTAACTTTTGTCATGCATAGTCCAGTCCACTAAATAGTGATGACCAAAAGGGATTGTTGTAGTAAATCAACAATAGTTATGAGGATTTGATGTTATTTTGCTCATAAAGCTGAGCATTATGATTTTGAGTAATGCTACAATATGTGCCACCTTTGAGGAATGTCCAAATTATGCCACCATTTTAACCAATATTGCTGTATCACAACATTTGAGTTGATGATGTGACTTTAAATAGGCTTCTTCTCCTTAGTTAGTTACTATATTAAAGTAATTCATCTCATATTTGTGACTTATCTATACATGTGACCACTTTAATAGGCTAGCATTAATAATGTGACTGTTCTATTAGAATTTCTGGGAGCTCAATTCTTTTTAGGGAATTTTGCAAATGACAGATTTTCTTACTGTTAAACTTTTATAATTGCTTCAAAGTACTAGCGTAATTGCAGCAGCTTCACAGAGACAACTATGTGACTGAATTTTGGAAATTCACTTCGGGTCGTGCCTGAAGCAATTAGAATTTTTGAAACTAGCATGGTGCTGTTAATGGTACAAAACACCTCTCAAATATTAAATTTTTCTTATAATTCAAGGTAGCTATGGTTTATTCCACCCTTAAATGGGTAGGAATTTAACTTATAATACTGTGTTTCAGAACTAAATATTTTATGTGTCAAATGTGCCCATAAGGGTGATTATCCAAAATTTGGTCACATGTAGCATTTTGCAGTAAACTGGTCATAATGTCTTGTCATATGTAGGCTTGATCGGTCGTGGTAGGACAGAGTGGGACATTTCAACTAATACTTAGATTGTACATGATTATTAATTCTGGTATATACTGTTCACTCATTCATTGCTCTACTGTAACAATTCTAATTGAATGGGAGTAGGCCTAGTACATTCATGGCCACCCCCCTTGGGTTGTAAGAATGTAGTATCACCTAGCAACCAAGTGGTAGTTATGATTAGCAGTACAAGCCATAAACCAATCAAATAAACTGTATTCCTTAGGCTCCATCCCTTTTCTTTTGATAGCTAGGACATTATGTCTGAGCAAACTAGGTTATGGTCCAGACCCAGAGGCAGCAAATGTCAAATGCCTGGTGATCGACTGTTATAGCATAAGTAATTGATTATCGACCAAATTTCGTACTTATAATGGTGTAACTTATGACAGGAACCTCACATCCACATCTGGATTTCACCATCATAATTGGCTATTCTTGGTCTCCTCCATAATCTAAGGTTGTATACACTATTGTTTGCCTAAGCAGTGCATGTTAGACTAAGACCATATTATAAAGCTGTGATTATCGACCACCTGTACAAATTCAGTAAAAGTATTATTGACCACCCTGCTACTTCTCTTACACGTGAATACTCTGCATGCAGTTTACCTTCCACTGATATACTAACATAATAGATTTTCAAATTGTTTATGTGCGTTATTGGCAAGTTATACGGCACACAAATAATATTGTTCACACAGTGTATTTGTTAATGCAAAAAGAAGAAAAATGTTGAAATCCATCATTGTCTGATACAACATCTTCAATGCAGTCTTCATGCAATCATCTTCCACACTTGAAGAATATCCACTCTGCTCCACCCCCTTCCAGTACATCATGATGCCATGATTGAAAACACATACAATGTATGTTCGGATCAATATCTTCATTGTCCATTACGTTCTTTTGCTGAGTTATTTCTGTCAGTAGCTCTTCAGCAGCAATATCACTGATCTGAATCATCAACTCCACCATTGATAGCTGTAATGCCAACAGTGCTAGCACTACTGTTTGTTGTAGTGGAATTCTTTTTCTTCCTAGATAACCTCTTTGATGCTTGTCCTGCTGCCTTCTTGCTCTTTCTTGAGCAAACCTGGGCCCTTTGTTCCTCTTCGTTATTTCTTATCTTATGTGTTTCTTATCAGCTCTTTCCTGCTTTCTTTTTTTCCTCAAGCTCTCTTTTCTTCTTGTTCTCCTTTTCTTCTAACATTGCTAAGCTCTCATCACTAGTAAGTAATCTAACACAAGGCAATGATCTCCCTGGTGTAGATGATGGCTCCAGGCACACTAAGAATTCTGATATGCTTGAGTTTGAGGACCTAGGCGCTCTGCTGGGAGTTTCTGCAGATGCATTAGTTAAAGATCTTTGCACAGTTTGTTCTGGTGTAATACCTGATTGTAACACTGGGGCCTTAGCAACACTCATAGAGCCCTCTGCAGATGCAAAATTCATTCCACCATTTGGTGTCGTGCAAGCATCTGGCACACTACGATTTCCCAGAATGTTACATGAAAGACTTGATCCAGGGACCATAGCAACCCTGGCAGGGGTTTCTGCAGGTATGATTACCTCATCAGGTGTAGTGGGAACAGGTTGCTCTGGGGTGATGCATGACAACCTTGATGCAAGGATAGTATCCCTGGTAGGGGTTTCTGCAGGTATAGAAATTGTACCTTTGATAATACTAGTGTGGTGAAAAACTACTACAGGTTCTTCTGGAGAGATATTTTGAAAATAAGGCAACAACTGATTCAGATTCTGAACAGCTACTTGGATATGATTCAGGATGGTACATTCTATGCCATCATACGTAATCTGGGTCAATATACAAATTATATCCTTCATCAAATCTCTTCTTGTACAATTGCTGTTGCTCAGCATTAAAACCACTAGGTTCTGCATCTGTGTCCACAGGCACATCATTGTATGTGCTAGAAATCTCAGTAGCAGGTGATCCTTCATCATTGCTGCAAGGTGGCCTGCCTTCCACTGCTGTATTACTGCTTCCTGATTGTAAGGATGGAACTTTTATAGCTGAAGAATTGAAAGGATATACTCCAGAAGACTTAAAACCCGCCATGATAATAGCAGGTACAACAGACTGCAACCAAGCCTTTGAAAAAAGTAAATTAAAAGTAAACTTGGTAATTACTCTACCGGGATTATGTTGGAGAAACTCATTGCATACTGTTCTCCATTGTGACTTTAATGGTGCAAATACTGTGCAATCCAAAGGCTGTGCCTTGTGTGTAATGTGCAGTGGCAAGCACAACATTATTATCTGTTTAGATCTTGCGAGGCGGACAACTTCAGGTTGGTGATGGGTACTACACCCATCTAACAGTAACAATAATGGTCGGGCACCTACTGCATGCTTGATAAAGTGGTCACTCACTCAAGACTCAAAAAAATCTATGTTTATCCACCTTTTATCACTGCAACCTGGAATTTCCCCACTTGTTCAAGCATGGGATACTTTCTTTGCATCAAACAACACTGTTGTTGGTAACACCTGTCCTGCATCACTCACACATGCAACAACTGTAATTTGATCTTTCCTCCCTGTAGATCTATATCGCACCTTCCTAGTCCTTGTCTTTGTAACAACATTTGGTGCCTTTGGGTCTATAGGGATGCCAGTTTCATCAATGTTGTAGATCTGAGCAGGTGAATTTAACGTTCTACTATGTATGTTCATAACTTCAAACCTAACCTAGTCTTTCCATAACCAACAGCAGCAGAATCTTTCAGAAACTCAGCCAACTCCTTCTCTTCCTCATTATTTAAGTACTGTTTTGGCCCTGACTTAGTGACTCTATCCCTAAGTCTGTCTTTCAGTGTTGTTTTAGGAACCACAAATTGAAGAGTGTTGCCACAAGAAGCACTCAAATGAAGGTATTTCAGTATCCTTGCCGTTCCACATGCTCACAATTATTGTTTGTTTGTAATGTTATTATAACAGGTGAACCTGCACATATCACATCATAAGAAAGAGTGGTACCTGAGTTAGTGTCTTCCACTGAATGTGCTCCAACTATCCTGACCAGAAAGTGAAGTGGCCATTACACTTTACTTTCAGCTATACTCAGCCTGTTATACAGTGCTACAAATGAAGAACAGTAGAAGTGCCTCTGTAATCAATCCAGTCAGTGCAAAAAAATATAGATGATTCATGCACCACAATTACCAATTAACTGATGTGGCCATTATGCTTTGCTTTCAGCTATGTTCAGCTCATTACACAATGTTACAAGCAAAGAACAGTAGGAGAAGCGCCTCTGCAATCACTCCAGTCTACATGGAAAATATGGATGATTCCTGTTACAAGCATAGAGAAGCCATCCTCCTACTAAAATCAACACCTTGGCTGTAATGGTACACAAAGGAGGACAAAGTGAAGTCCATGATGTGTGCATTGTACGTACTGCAGTATGCCAAACGACACCTGTGAGGCTGAAGAGATATCAAACAATGAAAAAGTCAAGCCTGTATATATCCTTAGCCGTTATCGAGTTATGGTTTTCTCAATGAATTTAGTTAGTTAATTAGTCAGTCAGTCAATCAGTCAGTCAGTCAGTCAGTCAGTCAGTCAGTCAGTCAGTCAGTCAGTCAGTCAGTCAGTCAGGTAGTAAAAAATGCCATTAAATATTAAAATTCATATCAACATTTTTGAAGCACTTCAGGTCATACTGAGGGTACTTTTGGACTTGGTTATACCTAAACATTACTTCCAAAGTGTCATGAAGGTATTTTGAGGCTGGTTTTAGGGTGATATTTTTGGCCACAAAAGCCCAAACCTTCATGATCCATAATATATAATACTACTGTACTCTATGATACCATTATAGCCAAATAGCATTTTAATAATTGCATATATAGACCATGACACACCGCTTGATGTATTGTATATATAGCAATTAAGAGTACACATATCTAAACATCTTATTACTGATTCCCAACATGGCTTTCGCCATAAACGCTCAACTGTCATTCTTTTACTTCAGCAACTAATGACTGGGCATTTTTCCTTGAAGGATGGAACTCAGTTCACTGTGTATTGTTGGAGGCATTTGACTCAGTTCCACATTGTCACCCATGTTTAAGCTTGGATGTCTTGGTATCTAGAGAAATCTACTCTGTTGATTTAACTCATTTCTAACTAATCACTATCAAGGAGTTGTTAATGGTAGCTTCTCAGAATGGCTTCCTGTTTGTTCAGGTGTCCCTCAAGGCTCTGCTCTTGGGCCCCTGTTACTTTTACTTTATATTGTTGAAATCCACCAATTATTTCTAATAGTACTGTTAAGTTATTTGCTAATGACATTGCCGTATACAAGCAAATTGTTACAACTCGTGATGAAGCCTTACTTCAAGAAGACTTGACCAAAATTTATCAATGGTCACAGTTATAGCAACTCAAATTGAATCTTTTAAGCGATCTCCACCGACTTGTAAATACCATCTTTATGACCAACCAATTCCATCTAAATCAGTAGTTTGATACAGTGTACTTGGGGATTAATTCTCATTAATGGAGTGATCATGTTAAACACATATCAGCAATAGCCTCCCACTCTCTCAACTTTTTAAGACACACTCTTTTTGCAAGTCCACCTACTGTTAAAGCTGCAATTGCCTTGTTAGGCCCTTATTGGAATACGCTGCTAATGTATGGTATTTATATTCTGCCAGAGACACTGCTCAACTGGAAGCAATTTAGCAAAAGGCCTGCACACTGGGTGTGTGGTAGCAAATTTAATCCTCATACCTGTAACTGGTCCAAATCTTCCACCTCTTGTTTATAGGACTTAAGATGATGGCCTACATATCTGTCGGTCGTACCTTGCTATAGCTCAAGTACATGACATTCTACACTGGGGCACAATTTGTTATCATATCTTGTACAGGGTGTGTGTTGAATATAGAAACTTAACACTCACAAAAAGCAAAGTCTACAAACGTGCTCCCTTTACAGAGACATACATAAAAGAACAAGCACAAAAACAACCATAAATAAACTTACAACAGAATATGACACACAAAAATATCTATACAAGAACAAGACAAAATAAATGAGGTCAGTTAGTTAAACAGAATACGATGAAGTACGAACCAGAAAGAAGCTGATTTTAAAAATTTCTGCAGGTAGTAAGTTCCAAAGGAATGGAGAATTTATACAATTGTTAGAGAACTTAAAATGTGAATTAAATGGGATAGAGACCCTGTTATGTACAACAATTGTGACCGGATTTGCGAAAGGTACCATTTCCACACATTTTACATACCAGCAAACAAAATGATGTAACACTTGGCTCCATACACTGATTAACTTACTCTTAGTATCAAACTGCAGCCAAATACTGTAGCTACACTCATGGAAAATTTCAGCCAATTATACGAAATGATCAAAAAGTTTAATCAAAGTTCAAAAAATGAGTCAAATTTTGTGTGTGAAAAAGGTACCCTTTTGCAAATCCAGTCACAATTATTGTGGTACCCAAACATGGGTACTATCTCTTGAGTAGGAAGCTTAGCAATCCTCTGATCTGGAGTGGCAAAGACTAATGGCCACTTTTTAAAAAATTCTGGAACACAATAGCATATCTATAGCCATTAGCTATTCGTGGCAATTCATCAATATCTGCTCCAATAATCTGGTCCACAGGGGTAGACTACATTTTGAGATTTTGGTCCATCACCTTGCATGTTGCTCTGGCAGGTTTGGTGAGTCTAATATGGCTTTAATAGCAGCATTGTGTGTTATGATGGTCACAGTTTGTCTTAGCAGTTTCCCATAGTGCTGCTAGCATTTCCAATTTGGCTATAAAATAATTGAATTCAGCAGCATGCAGAGACAGAGCAGGCGACTGGATGTATTTTCTTATCTTCTTGATACAGTGATAGTATTGCTCCCAAACCCTGCTTGCAAGTGTCAGTTTCTAGTGTAAAATCCTTGTTCAAATCAGGACAGACTAGTACAGGTGCTGTTATTGACTGACTTCACAAACATTCAAATACTATACTTCACTATCAGCAGTCCAATTAAACATTGCTCATTTTATAGTGGATGAGCAATCATAGTGTAATCCTTGATATAACACTGATAGTGGGATGTACAGTAAGTACCAAGAACTGTTGTAAAAATCTCAAATTATCAGGTGTAGGGAAGCACTTTAGAGCATCCAGATTCCTGTAGTTTAATTCAGCTTGTGTGACCAGATGACCCAAATAATTATTCTACTTCTTCACAAACAAACTTGCTTTTGTGTGTATTGAGGTTCAAGCCTGCATCAAACACAGTTCTCAAGTGAATAACATTGAAATGACTCTGAAAAAATTATCACAACATCTGAATAATCAGATTCAATTTTTTTTTTTACTATAACCAGACTATAATCCATATAACACTCTCAGCATACAATGTTGGAACACTGCAAGTCCATTCATCACCCCATAAGCATCACATTTAAACTGGTATAATTGTTGGGTGATAAATTCAGTCCTGCTAATAACCAGTCGCGAGATGTAAAGTTATAAATACTGGGATCTTAAGAGATGATTAACCCTTGTTAAAGGGAATACATCTGGGTTGGTTATAAAATTTGGTACACAAAAAAATTGGAGTGTTCCATCCCTTTTTAAAAACAGGACTTGGCTATGGACTCTAAGATGGTTTTGTCACCCTAATTGTTAGCATCTTCTCCAATTTGTCAGCCGCTTCCTTTCTAACAGCGAAGGGTACTCTCCTAACAGGTTGCTTCCTTGGGGGCTCAGAGGAAATGGAACACTCAACTGCCACTGTGGATCATAATCTAGAAGAATAAACAATATAACCCACTTTTTCTACTCTTGGGAAGACGAACTGCAAAGGAACTACAGAAACATCTGCCTAGAAGCCTTGTGAAGAAACTTACAATGGAAAGGACAACATCTCACAAGTGTTTCTAATCAAAACTATATGCATATCAGCTATTACTTCTGCAACAGTGTCTGTACAAACTTCACATGCACAGGGTACAGTGCTTTTAAAGCATTATATTTATTTGAACGTTCTTTACAAATTCTAGAGTCTCTTGTTAGGACCAATCCCACCTCTGTCTTCTTGCTTCCTGCCTGTGGAAAAATGTTTCCTCCACTTGTACCAAAAGCTGAAGCAGTCAAACTTCTATGTGAAGCTTGCACATCAAGGTGATAGTCAACTATAACCAACCTATGACATACCTGTACTGCATCGGATAACTGCAGTTGGTCAGGTGCTACTAACTTAATGTACAAAGTACCATACAATATTTTCTTGGTGGGGTCTATTCTACGGAAAGGAACGGAACGTAATGATGGACTAAACGACGGAATGGAATGCTTTCTTAAATTGACGTTTGCAGCTTACCATTGCTGTAGAAGTTCTTGGTGACACCTCCAGCAGGTAATTAAACGTACCCCAAGAAAGATAGAAACAATTTAAGGATCGATTGTGGGTTCTTGTTGCTTGTCATTAGTAACGAAGTACTAAGCTGACTCAGTGTGTTCATTTTGAGATGTATCAAGTAGGGAACTTAATGCATGACTTGTTTTTACTAGTATGAGAGTTGTTTTTTTGCTTACTTTGACTTTAGAATGCACAGTCTGGGAGCTACACTACACCATAGGAAATAAGTATGGTGACAAACTGAATCAACTCAGTCTAAGCAGGAATTTTGTGCAGTGTGTGACATTCAGATACCACAAGGAAGCTATATTGTGTTAATATCAATGATTCATTAACAGTGCAGTGGACTAATGCCAGCCGCTATCTCATGGTTGAATCCAGGATTGGAATGCTTTCTGAATCAAAACTTGCAGTTTGGCTATCATCACTGGTATTGCATTTTATTAGTGAAACCTCCTGGAAAATGGAATAGGATAGTAATAAAATATTAATAGCTGTCTCATGCAGTGATTATTCTCCTACCTGATAAATCAAGCAGGTCCATTCAATTCATTTATATTGCATGACCAAGGCAAGTTTTGTTACTGAAATACAGAAGCTGATTGGTATCAATTGTTTCTGCTGATCTTGACAATATAAAAGACCACTCAATTTCTTCAGTTTCAGAACATAGTGTCCACAGAGAAATTAACTAGAAAGTTATGGTGACAAGAAAAGGCATGACTTCTGATTCAGTGTAATAAACAGAGTAATTAAATGGTTGATTGAGGAGGCATCACTTATGGAATGTTCAGACGACCAGTGATGAAATGCATGGATTCATCAAATTTTGGTTGTGGTTGGAGACATTAAATATCCTAAAGCAAACTGACTGGTTATACAGTAATTTACTTTCTTTTTATTTTCTCAATTTTGAGCCTGTAGCTATACAAGTAATTAAATTTTTCTCAGTCAATAGAAATCGTAGCATAAGATGGGAGAGAAAATATATTTTTGTTTACCTATACTGTACAACTTCAAAGGAAAATGAAGAAAGCATACAGAAAAATCAATAAAATTATAATAGTACAATTACAATAAGGTGAATTATATAGATTTAAATACTTGATATGAATTAGTGCCTTTAGATAAATTGTTCCAAAGCAAAATCATAAATGGAAAAAACAAAGACTGGTGAGGTCTTGATTGATGACAGTGGTTGGGGATTAAAAGGGTGGTAATTTCTTGTTCTTGAATATGTTGCGAAGTGGAGGTACAGTTAATCATTATCAAAATGGGATATCAATTTCATTGTGAATAATTTGTATAGTAAATAATCAAGCATTATACTGTATTCATTTGCCCTCCACTTAAATATGCCACAATATTGGCAGTCTACCTTGATATCTCAACTATCCAACACAGAGCAGCCTGCTTTGTAACAAACACATGTGATCCCACTGTAATTTCATGGACCAGCTGGACTGGGAATCACTTGAAAGTAGACGAACGAATTTAACCTGTCTTGTATGAAGTGAAGTATGTGAAATGTTACACCTAGAATTCTTAGGTGGTATGTGATTAATGTGAGCATTCTATTTCTGGTCTGACTAAATGCACTGAAATCACACATATATACATCTTAGTCCAAATCACATTTCCCTTGTGGATATGGGCATAATTTCACATGTATGGAAGGTATAATTGAAATCTGGTTGATCTTGGAGTTTTGGCATTTAGCCTGATTCATGGCTATGGCAGTCAGACTCATCCTTGAATTTGTGCAACAGAAAAATCAGCTCAATACTGAATACTGTATGTCTGGCATCAGTCCACTGCACCAGCTGTTAATAACTCCATACATGCACTTTAATAATGTTTGCAGAATATATAGCCTCCTTGCGGTGTCTGCCAAAACATTTGCTCCTCACACACTGCACAAAATTTGTCAAGTTTTAATTCAGCTAGCTCTTTCCTGTCACCAGTGTCTTCCTGCTTGCTTTATTTTTATTATTATTATTATTATTATTAACACTTTACAGTGACCAGCACTGAAGGTCTACAACAACATGTGCTGCAGCCTTAGGATTACCTAACCTAGTTTCAAGGACTTAGACTTAATGACTTATACAGTAGCTGGAAAGGTGTAACAGAAAAGGGGCCAAAGTAAGGAAAAAAATCCCTCCAACTCCAGGAATCGAACTGCAGGTCACCCAATGTCTAGTCGGGGCCACACTCAGTCTTCTTCCAGGAGGGATGGATTTTCTTCCTTAATCCTAAGGTATTTATTAATCCTAAGGTATTTAGTATAGCTGCATTCAGTATAACTTGAAAAGCCAGCCCCGTTTGTTTTTCTAAAGTCAAAATAAGCAAAACAGCTCACATACTAGTAAGAACAAGTGTCCTTCTTGATATATCCATAGATAAACCATGGATGAACATCACTGAGACAGCTGATCACACAATTAGTACTTCGTTACAAATGACAACCAACAAGAACCCACAATCGATCCTTTGATTATTTTTATCTTATATTAATTTTAATCACCCGCTGGACTCGGCTGGAGGTGCCACTGATAACTTGTAAGGGCAGTTTCAGCAATGGTAAGTTGCAAGCTTCCATTTGAGAAAGCATTCCGTTCCGTGGTTTAGTCCATCATTCTGTTTCGTTCTGTAGAATAGACCCCACCTGTTTTCTTACCAAAAGTAATATTCTCATCTATATCTCCTTCTAAGTTTATGGGCTTTGAATCATAGGTGCATACTTTTGTTTATCAAGTCTGACCTTACTGGACTTCAACCCAGCTGATGAATATAATGTGATAAAATCACAACAGATAATTGTTATGTCTGATCCTGTGTATATCAAACTAGTACCATGTTTTTCAGGTTTCTGGCGAAAATCAAATCATTAACGTGATCAAACACGTGATCCGTGCTTCGAACTAGCAAGGCTTACATAACTTGCAGCATACTAGCAATACTTGAACGTGTACAATGATCGGCAAAAGGTGCGAATATTCACTTTAAATGCCTTGCAAGTTCGAGATATTTGAATTACAACTCATGTGTTTGATCACGTTTATGCTTTGATTTTCGCAAGAAACCTGAAAAACACGGTAACTGGTACTCCCTCAACTTTGACTTCAACACAACACAAATCTGTGCCACCTTCCACATAGGATCTGGTCCATATCATCTTGTTATCTTTTGGAGTGTTTCTGTTTTTTGTATCTTAGCCAAAAGTTTGACATTGTGTATTTTCTATTGAGCTGAACATCCCAGCTGACTGTCATTGGGTTATTGGTTGTAGTGTATCTGTTCCCAATTTCACAACTGATATAAATGTGACCGCGGATCTGTGAAAAAAGGACATAATCACACAAGCCTAAATTATAGCATAAAGCATTGAATACACTGGGCGAAATACTTGCGTATTATTGAAAAATTCCGTAAAATTTTAAATCCCTCTTTCTTAGTGAAGGAAGGGACTAACAATACAAACCTGGATAACAACATATTCGCCTGCTCAAGAGGAGTCGGAATATCTTTGTTTTGTTGCAGTAGACCCGAGGATACGTAAGTTACGAGCGTTTGTTTACGTCATGCGAAGTGATCGTTTTTTTTAATCGATTTTCTTCACGAATTTCACCTTTGTATGCAGTGAAGAAGGGAAGTATAGGAAAAACTTACCCAGTAATTGATTCCCCTGTTCATGGCAAACACTATGGTGAAAATTTTAGCTCCGTTACCTCAATCTGTTGGTAAGTTAAAACCGTTTTTGTAAGCGCTTGTAATTTATCTTCTCTATACTTGCTGTACAAATTGATTTTTCTGTTGTTGCTACTTTGTAGGGCTGTAACTCCCACAGTTATTGCCATATGAAGCTGAAACTTTGCCAGTGGGTACACTTGGCTAAGTAGATTATAAATATTTAATAAACAGGAATTCGAAAAAAAAAAGCGATTATGTCCTGTTTTTGCAGATCTGGTCACAAATATCCAGCTCTCTGAGTTGTTTGTCAAACTTGCTTGCTTCAAGCCTCCAACTATTTGATTGAAGAAATGGGGTAGCACTAACTCTTGTAATACCTGTATGTTTGTCTATTTGCATCTACATGGTCAGTCTTCCAATTTAACTACTGTATACGTAGTTCTATTTCCATCTGTTGTAGTCTATCTTATAAATGTTTCATTTTCATCTCCTTCTCAAGCATCAGGTTATGGTGAGCTAAATTCTGTTGGCAGTTTGTTTGCCAAAGTTCTTTATTTCTATCCCTTGCCATTTTCACCACCTGCATACTTGAGATCTTGTACCTGTGGACATGATAACTGTTCTTGGAGGGCTTCATTCTTAGTAGTCAATTCTGTCCATCTCTAGGATTCTAAAAGATGCTCCTGCTGTGCTGATAGTTCTTTCTTCAAATGTGCCACCTCCTTCAGCCGTGTGTTTGCCAACTCAGTGTTCATAAAGCTCAGAACTTACTCCAAATGTTTTCTACTTGCTTTTCCCTGTGAAATATGGTCATCTAATTCATTTAAAGCCTTACTGTCTTGATCTGGCATTGTCCTAGATGAACCTGTCACCAAAGTTGAAACTAATAGTTCTCTCTCTGGAGCTGGTTATGATGTTCTGTATTGCACAATATAACTGTAAGAAATATTTCATTGAAATCTTACAAAGATAGTTCACAGCAAAAATAGTGTTCCAATACTACATATTCTAACCCTGTCTTTATTCAGTATTGGAACAACTATTTTATAAAACTCCCTATAACGAGACAAAACGAAACTCAAATCTACAAATGACTCTAATGTTATTCACTATTCAGTGCTGTGGTCTATTTTTGTTTGAGCCAAGGTAGAATTTGTGGACTATTAGTTCCAACAACAAAACATAGACGAATAAATACAGTCAGTATTTGTGTATGAAATATGTTGTGGTTGTTCCCCTTCCTCAGTCTGTGTGGCCACTACTTGGACATCAGAGGGGTAATGGTTACTCTCAGTAAGTATTACACTTATTGTTACTATTATATCATTGCTTAAAATTGAAGGCAAATCCAATTCCTGCATTAGGAAAAGCTTAAGTCTCTTAGAACTGAGAGGAAAGTTTACTGTTGTATACTAAACATCTATCCTGCTCACAGGCAAGAATGCTATCTATAGAAACAAAGTCTATTGCTCTTTAGAGTACTACCTCTTAACTACATTGTCTCTCACCTAGCCTCACTTCTCTATAAGTGGCACACTCAGTCAAGGCCCCAAACTTCTTCATAACTTTCTTTTCCATCCATAACTTTTTTACCCAAAGGGAACTTTAGAGGATTTTGGATGTGTTAATCTCCAGAAAATTCTGCATCTATTAATTTCATCTTACTTCCAGGTATGGCCATTTTTTTACCTTCAATAACTGGACTAATAAACAATGGGTAAAATACTTGCATGTTTCAAATAAAAATTCTGTAATTTTTTACATACATTTTTCTTTGTGATGAAAGGATCTAACTATAAAAATTGGATATCAATGTATTCATCTAATCAAGAAAAGTTCTAAAATCTTTGTTTCATTGTAGTAGACCAATGGATACATGAATTATTGACATTTGTTTGCATCACATCAAAGCAATCATATGCAATTTATCTTTCTCCACTGATTTCGTCTCTGTATGCAGTGAAGAAAGGTTATATGTGACTGGGCCTGCAAAAATAAGGCATGTGGGCACATAAAAATTGCCTACTTTTTCAAACTTTGATTCGTCATAACTTTGTATTCCATTACTGCTTGGCCATGAAATTTTCAGCATGTATTAAAGATTTAGTTGACTTTAAAGTACAAGTTACAGGATAAAATATTTCATTCCAGTACTGAGATATGAGATGTTACATGTTGAGGTGTATTTTTGCCCACATTCCCTATTTTAGCAGGCCCGGTCACATATAATAAAAACCTACCCAGCAATGAATTCCCTTCTCCATGGCAAACATGATAGTGCATGTTGTAACTCTGTATATCTTTGTATGAATAAGTTGCAACCATTTTTGTAAGTGCCTGTAATTTGATTTCTCTATGCTTTCTGTACAAATTAATCTTTCTGTTGTTGCTACTTGTAACTCCAAATTTTATTCGCATATGAGGTCAAAACTTCACTAGAGCATATTTTTGGCTATGTAGAGTATAAGTAAAAATGTACCATTAAGGGTGCTCTGTACAGATCATGTACGGCTCCCATGAAACTACTATAACTCACAAATGGTTTGGGAAAATATACTGTACTTTCGTACTGGATATAAGCTAACACTAGAGCACACTTTAGTCCAAACCCAACTGCTAAATTGCTGTAGAATGTGAGTTATAATTTTTCCCTTTAAACTAGAACTAGTCTTACAGTTTACACACTAGAGCCTTGATACTTTCATGATACACTATACAAAACAGTACAAACTATTGTGTGTTTTTATTTTTGTCTTTTAGCTTCTCAATCATTAGATACTCAACTTCCGGTTTGACACTGCCACCAATCTTTCCTTTCACTTCCATGCTATTTGTCACCCGAAGTTGCTATCAAAAACTGCAAGCGCTCTTTTTTTAGCAAAATTACTACAGTAACTCATCCAAAATTTTCTTGCCTTTTGGGTAGGGATGCGGCGATTATGCCGGCATAATTTCGGGCATAATAGGTATGTGTGGAAATCAGGAATTATGCTAGCATTTTGAGATGATTATAAAGCTTTAACAGCAGGAAAATCTACAGATTGCACAATTCCGTTAAAAAAGATCGAGATACTCTAATAGAGCAGTCAGAAACTCTAATAGAACAGTCACCGACTATTATTTACTCTAATAAAGCAGTCACATTGATGAAATACTTTCATACAGTAACCAGCTAAAGAATTCAAAGCTTAAATATCAACGAAAATGGTATGATACAGCAATAAACTGGCATTATCAACCAATTATGGTGGCATAATTTTGGGAATAATGGGTAATTCTCAAAAGCATAATAGGTGATTTTTTGAGCACTGCTCAAGAGCATAATGCTCAATTTTTGGAGCATAATAGCCTCATGCCTACTTTTGGGTGAAAAATGACAGGCTAGTTATATTTTAAACATAAGGATGTAGAATAGCAAGGGGTATGCTTGTTGCCTAACACACAGGTGCTAAAAATTCAGTAATAAGCTACAGACTAATTAATGACCATAATATTTCCATCAATGTAAAAGATAACTTGTTTCACCATGTGATTGTGGAAGCCTTACATAAGTTGTACAGCGCACCCTTAAGCCAGATTTTTGCCAGATCTGGTCACAAATAGTCCGGCAAACGTAGCAGAATTTTGCTTAACCAGTCACATATGTAATTGTGTTGTATTATGCAGTACCAGCCACAAGCATGCAATAATGACTTACAGGTATTTAGAATTGCAGGTACTATACATATAAAGCGGTGTTAACAAAGCTTGATTGTTTAAAATTTGAATTTAGAAGAGTACTCCTGCAGGTGTGCTGATATGTAACACCATGTATTAAATGGGCAGTTTCAATTGTTATTGAGCTAATAATAGCTTCATGCAGAGATTAAAGTTAGTCGAACATGGCTATTAGTACAAAAAAATCATGGCTATTGCAACCGCTTTGAAAATGAAAATGTAAATTCCAGTGTGCTAGGAATTATCAATCACCATACTGTATCAAGACACACGGTAGTGTGTCGTGCGGCCCAAGAAGCCGGCGCGCCACACCCGTGAGTATATTGACAGGAAGAACGAAAATGTCATTTTCACACCTTTGTATCTCAGTGATTACTTATCCGATTGGAACCAAACTTGCTACACAGTTGTCCGCCAGCCAGGGGAGTCTAGATTCCAAATTTGAAGGAAATCGCTCCAGCCATTTCCGAGATGCGAGCTGCCAAAGTTTCGTTTTTTTTCTTCGTTTTTTTCTTCTTCTTTGTCTTTTCGCACACTTGCAAAAATTGCTATAACAAGCAAACGCGTACTCCGATCGCCATGAAATTTGGCACACAGAAAGGGAGTCCAACGGCGAATCCTAGCATCAGATTTGGTACAAATCCCATGAATGGTTCAGGAATTATGACCGATTATTCGCGTAAAACAAGATCGATTTGTTGTCACGCCTACATGGTAAACCGCTTCATGGAATGAGTTGAAAATTGCTATGTAGATGGAGTAACCATCGTAGGAGTGCCTTTTGGTGGTTTGAAAGGAATCGAGATAAAGACCATGAAGATATGACACAAAACCCAACCTGTGTCACAATTACGCGATCGATTTTTATAAATAAAACAGTATTAGTTTTCACGCCTACTAGGCAAACCGCTTAGAGCAATGAGCTGAAAATCGGTGTATAGCTGGAATAATCTTCATAGAAAGTCCTTGCAGTAGTACAGAAGAATCGAATTACAAACCACTGAATTAGGCCCCTATTTGGTGATTATTAGTTTCTCATCCACCGCCCGCATCCTTCTTAAGCTACCGCATGGTAAGCCATTATTTTACTCTGTGCATGTTCAGAAGAACACGTGATACCAAACTGTTCCAATTTTTTTTGTTGATGAACGCTACAATGCGCTATATATCGCCAGGAGAACTATTGTTTCCTTAGCAAATTGCTGCAGTGCCAGTTGCAATCGTATTCTATCGACTTCATCAAAGCAGGCTTTCAGTTTACTGTCGAAAACAGTTGGCGATCACGAAAAGTAGAATCAGCTGGTGAAGGAAATGTTTGTAATCAGAAAGAAAGACAATTTGGACAAGGTCTGTACATCAGTGTGTTAATATTATAAAATAATGGTATAATGGTAATACCCTCCCGCCCGCATCATAATAATTAGAAAGGCTGGATGAGAAACTAATAATCACCAAATAGGGGCCTTATGATTCTAAAGCCAACTCCGTGTAGCAAATGCGAGATCGAGATACTCTAATAGAACAGTCACCCTAATAGAGCATTCGGCTAATTTATTTACTCCATTATAGAATTTTATTACATCACAAGTTATTCTGTAGGGAGTTCAAACAGTTAATCTTATAGACAGTTCAGCAAGAAGCAAGTCACCATGTGGAGAGTTAAGCAAATATATCACTATAGAGATTCAGAACATTACAAGTCACACTGAAGAAAGTTCAGCTATAAACAAGTCATGCACCCTGTAGAGAATTCAGCTAGAATTAAGTCACTCTCTAGAGAATTCAGCTACACAGAATTCAGCTACACACAAGTCACTGTGGAGAGAGTTCAGCTACAAACAAATTACCCTGCAGAGAGATCAGCTACAAATAAAACACTTTGCAGATTGTTCAGCTACAACAAATCAGCCTTTAGAGTAATCAGCAATGAACAAATCAACACAAATCTACCTGTAGAAAGATAAGCTAGAAACAAATCACCCTGTAGAGAGTTCAGCTACAAAAAATCACCCTGTAGAGACATCAACTAGAAACTAGACACAATGTAAGGAGTTCAGCTACAAGCAATCACCTTGTAGAGAGTTCAGCTAAAACAAATCAACCTGCAGAGAGATCAGCTACAAACAAACTACCCTGTAGAGAGATCTTCTATAAACAAATCAACCTGCAGAGAGATCAGCTACACACAAATCAACTTGTAGAGAGATCAGCTATAAAAAAATCACCCTGTGGAGACATCAGCTAGAAACTAGACACAATGTAAGGAGTTCAGCTACAAGCAATCACCCTGTAGATAGTTCAGCTAAAACAAATCAACATGCAGAGAGATCAGCTACAAACAAATCACCTTATAGAGAGTTCAACTACAAACAAATTACCCTGTAGAGAGATCAGCTAGAAACTAGACACAATGTAAGGAGTTCAGCTACAAGCAAATCACCCTGTAGAGAGTTCAGCTAAAACAAATCAACCTGCAGAGAGATCAGCTACACAAATCAACTTGTAGAGAGATCAGCTACAAACAAATCACCCTGTAGAGAGATCAGCTAGAAACTAGACACAATGTAAGGAGTTCAGCTACAAGCAAATCACCCTGTAAAGAGTTCAGCTACAAAAAAAACCAACAGGTAGAGCGATCAGCTAGAAACAAATCACCCTGAAGAGAGGTCAGCTACAAAAAATCACCCTGTAGAGATATCAGCTAGAAACAAATCACCCTGAATAGAGGTCAGCTACAAAAAATCATCTTGTAGATAGATCAACTACAAACAAAACAGTTTGCAGAGAGTTCAGCTACAAACAAATCAACCTTTAGAGCGATCAGCAACAAACAAATCAACCTGTAGAGAGATCATCTAGAAACAAATCAACCTGCAGAGAGATCAGCTACAAACAAATCAGCTTGTAGAGAGATCAGTTACACAAAAATCAACCTGTAGAGAGATCAGCTACAAACAAATCACCTTATAGATAGTTCAGCTACAAACAAATTACCTTGTAGAGAGATCGGCTACAAGCAAATCACCCTGCAGAGAGATCAGCTACACACAAATCAACTTGTATAGAGATCGGCTACAAACAAATCACCCTGTAGAGAGATCAGCTACAAACTAGACACAATGTAAGGAGTTCAGCTACAAGCAAATTACCCTGTAGAGAGTTCATCTACAAACAAATCAACCTGTAAAGCAATCAGCTAGAAACAAATCACCCTGAAGAGAGGTCAGCTACAAAAAATCATCCTGTAGAGAGAACCAAATCACCCCGAAGAGAGGTCAGCTACAAACAAAACACTTTGCAGAGAGTTCAACTACAAACAAATCAACTTTTAGAGTGATCAGCAACAAACAAATCAACTTGTAGAGAGATCAGCTACAAACAAATCACCCTGCAGAGGGATCAACTACAAACAAATCAGCTTGTAGAGAGACCAGTTACACACAAATCAACCTGTAGAGAGATAAGCTAGAAACAAATTACCCTGCAGAGAGTTCAGTTACAAGCAAAACACTCTGTAGAGAGTTTAGCAACAAAGAAACCACCATGTAGAGAGTTCAGCTGCAAACAAATCACCTTATAGAGAGTTCAGCTACAAACAAATTACCCTATAGAGAGATCGGCTGCAAACAAATCAACCTGTAGAGAGATCAGCTAGAACAAATCAACCTGCAGTGAGATCAGCTACAAACAAATCACCTTATAGACAGTTCAGCTACAAACAAATTACACTGTAGAGAGTTCGGCTACAAATTAATCAACCTGCAGAGAGATCAGCTACACACAAATCAACTTGTAGAGAGATCAGCTACAAACAAATCACCCTGTAGAGAGATCAGCTAGAAACTAGACACAATGCAAGGAGTTCAGCTACAAGCAATCACCTGTAGAGAGTTCAGCTAAAACAAATCAACCTGCAGAGAGATCAGCTACAAACAAATCACCTTATAGACAGTTCAGCTACAAACAAATTACACTGTAGAGAGATCGGCTACAAATTAATCAACCTGCAGAGAGATCAGCTACACTCAAATCAACTTGTAGAGAGATTAGCTACAAACAAATCACCCTGTAGATAGATCAGCTAGAAACTAGACACAATGTAAGCAGTTCAGCTACAAGCAAATCACCCTTTAGTGAGTTCAGCTACAAACAAATCAACCTGCAGTGAGATCACCTACAAAAAAGCACCTTGTACAGAGTTCAGTTACAAACAAATTACCCTGTAAAGAGATCGGCTACAAACAAATCAACCTGTAGAAAGATCAGCTACACACAAATCAACTTGTAGAGAGATCAGCTACAAACAAATCACCCTGTAGAGAGATCAGCTAGAAACTAGACACAATGTAAGGAGTTCAGCTACAAGTAAATCACCCTGTAGAGAGTTCAGCTAAAATAAATCAACCTGCAGAGAGATCAGCTACAAACAAATCAACTTATAGACAGTTCAGCTACAAACAAATCAACCTGCAGTGAGATCACCCACAAAAACGCACCTTGTACAGAGTTCAGTTACAAACAAATTACCCTGTAGAGAGATCAGGTAAAAGAATTCACCTTCTAGAGAGTTCAGCAACAAAGAAACCACCGTGTAGAGAGTTCAGCTGCAAACAAATCACCCAGTAGAAAGATCAGCTAGAAGAAGTCACTTTGTAAAGAGTTCAGCTACAAAGAAACCATCATGTACAGAGTTCAGCTACAAAGAAACCACCATGTAGAGTGTTTAGCTGCAAAAAATCACCTGTAGAGAGATCAGCTAGAAGAGGTCACCTTGTAGATAGTTCAGCTACAAATAAATCCCCCTGTAGAGGGATCAGCTAGAAGAAGTTACCTTGTAGAGAGTTCAGTTACAAAGAAACCATCATGTAGAGAATTCAGTTACAAACAAATCACTCTGTAGAGAGATCAGCTAGAAGAAGTTACCTTGTAGGTAGTTCAGCTACAAACAATTCACCCTGTAGAAAGATCAGCTAGAAGAAGTCACCTTGTAGAGTGTTCAGTTACAAAGAAACCATCATGTAGAGAGTTCAGCTGCAAACAAATCACCCTGTAGAGAGTTCAGCTACAAAAAAATCACCCTGTAGAGAGTTCAACTAGACGAAGTCACCTTATAGAGAGTTCAGCTACAAAGAAACCATCATGTAGAGAGTTCAACTACAAAGAAACCACCATGTAGAGAGTTTAGCTGCAAACAAACCACCCTGTAGAGAGACCAGCTAGAAGAGGTCACCTTGTAGAGAGCTCAGCTACAAAGAAACCATCCTGTATATAGTTCAGCTACATTTCAAGTCACCCAGTAGAGAGATCAGCTGCAAAAAAATATCCTGTGGGGAATAATGGGCATGTAATAAATATCTAATCAAAAACATCCAAGCTGTAAAAAAAGGTGCGGCCCCCAAAAAGGCCATGGTGAAAAAAGATGTGAAATCCAAGGTGGCGGCCAAGAATGGCTGTGATGGTAGGTTAATGGTAAAAATTTTAATAGCGACAATTCAGGTGAATTTGATGCCAAGACCAAGTGGCACAAAATTCACCTGAATTGTCGTTATTAAAATTTTTACCATTAACCTACCATCACAGCCATTCTTGGCTGCCACCTTGGATTTCACATCTTTTTTCACCATGGCCTTTTTGGGGGCCGCACCTTTTTATACAGCTTGGCTGTTTTTGATTAGATATCACTTCTTTTTGTATTTGTATACTGCAAAGCCAGCCTATGGCTGGCTTTGATGCTTTTTTTAACCCATGTGTTTTTTTTATTTACCACAGGAAGAAGAAAAGAACTTATAGAAGATTTTTAATACTTCAATTATTTTTGATTTTATTAGTAATTATACAAATTATATACATATATTTATTACATGCCCATTATTCCCCACAGGATATTTTTTAGCAGCTGATCTCTCTACTGGGTGACTTAAAATATAGCTGAACTATATACAGGATGGTTTCTTTGTAGCTGAACTCTCTACAAGATAAATTCTTCTAGCTGATTTCTCTACAGGGTGATTTGTTTCTAGCTGAACTCTCTACAGGTGATTTGTTTGCAGCTAAACTTTCTACATCCATGGTGGTTTCTTTGTAGCTGAACTCTCTACATGATGGTTTCTTTGTAGCTGAACTCTCTACAAGGTGACTTCTTCTAGCTGAACTTTCTACAGGGTGATTTCTTTGTAGCTGAACTCTCCACATGATGGTTTCTTTGTAGCTGAACTCTCTACAAGGTGACCTCTTCTAGCTGATCTCTCTACAGGGTGATTTGTTTCTAGCTGAACTCTCTACAGGTGATTTGTTTGCAGCTAAACTCACTACATGGTGCTTTCTTTGTATTGAACTCTCTACATGATGGTTTCTTTGTAGCTGAACTCTCTACAAAGTGACTTCTTCTAGCTGAACTCTCTACTGATGGTTTGTTTGCAGCTAAACTCTCTGCATCCATGGTGGTTTCTTTGTAGCTGAACTCTCTACATGATGGTTTCTTTGTAGCTGAACTCTCTACAAGGTGACTTCTTCTAGCTGAACTCTCTACAGGGTGATTTCTTTGTAGCTGAACTCTCCACCTGATGGTTTCTTTGTAGCTGAACTCTCTACAAGGTGACCTCTTCTAGCTGATCTCTCTACAGGGTGATTTTTTCTAGCTGAACTCTCTACAGGTGATTTGTTTGCAGCTAAACTCTCTACATGGTGCTTTCTTTGTAGCTGAACTCTCTACATGATGGTTTCTTTGTAGCTGAACTCTCTACAAGGTAACTTCTTCTAGCTGATCCCTCTACAGGGCGATTTGTTTGTTGTTGAATTCTCTACACGGTAATTTGTTTGAGGCTGAACTCTCTACATGGCAGTTTCTTTGTAGCTGAACTCTCTACAAGGTGACTTTTTCTAGCTGAACTCTATACAGAGTAATTTGTTTGCAGCTGAACTCTCTACATGATGGTTTCTTTGTAGTTGAACTCTCTATAAGGTGACCTCTTCTATAGCTGAACTCTTTACATGGTGTCTAGTTTCTAGCTGATCTCTCTATAGGGTGATTTGTTTGCAGCTGAAATCTCTACAGGGTGATTTGCTTGTAGCTGAACTCCTTACATTGTGTCTAGTTTCTAGCTGATCTCCACAGTGTGATTTGTTTGTAGCTGATCTCTCTACAAGTTAAGTTGCGCGTAGCTGATCTCTCTGCTGGTTGATTTGTTTGTAACTGATCTCTCTACAGGGCAATTTGTTTGTAGCTGAACTCTCTATAAGGTGATTTGATCTCTCTGCAGGTTGATTTGTTTGTAGCTGAACTCTCTAAAGGGTGATTTGCTTGTAGCTGAACTCCTTACATTGTGTCTAGTCTCTAGTTGATCTCTCTACAGGGTGATGTGTTTCTAGCTGATCTCTCTACAGGGTGATTTTTTTGTAGCTGACCTCTCTTCAGGGTGATTTGTTTCTAGCTGATCGCTCTACAGGTTGATTTGTTTGTAGCTGAAATCTCAACAGGGTGTATTGCTTGTAGCTGAACTCCTTACATTGTGTCTAGTTCCTAGATGATCTCTCTACAGGGTGATTTGTTTGTAGTTGATCTCTCTGCACATTGATTTTTTTTGTAGCTGAACTCTCTACAAGGTGATTTGTTTCTAGCTGATCTCTCTACAAGTTGATTTGTGTGTAGCTGATCTCTCTGCAAGTTGATTTGTTTGTAGTCGATCTCTCTACAGGGTATTTTTTTTGTAGCTGAACTGTCTATAAGGTGATATGTTTGTAGCTGATCTCTCTGCAGGTTGATTTGTTTTAGCTGAACTCTCTACAGGGTGATTTGTTTCTAGCTGATCTCTCTACAAGTTGATCTGTGTGTAGCTGATCTCTCTGCAAGTTGATTTGTTTGTAGTCGATCTCTCTGCAGGGTAATTTGTTTGTAGCTGAACTGTCTATAAGGTGATATGTTTGTAGCTGATCTCTTTGCAGGTTGATTCGTTTTAGCTGAACTCTCTACAGGGTGATTTGTTTCTAGCTTATCTCTCTACAGGTTGATTTGTGTGTAACTGATCTCTCTACAAGCTGATTTGTTTGTAGCTGATCTCTCTGCAGGTTGATTTGTTTCTAGCTGATCTCTCTACAAGTTGATTTGTTTGTTGCTGATCACTCTAAAGATTGATTTGTTTGTAGCTGAACTCTCTGCAAAGTGTTTTGTTTGTAGCTGATCTCTCTACAGGATAATTTGTTTGTAACTGAACTCTCTGCACAGTGATTTGTGTGTAGCTGAATTCTCTAGAGAGTGATTTAATTGCAGGTGAACTCTCTACAGGGTGCATGACTTGTTCATAGCTGAACTCTCTTCAGTGTGACTTGTAATGTTCTGAATCTCTACAGTGATATAATTGTAGCTTAATTCTCCACAGGGTGACTTGCTTCTTGCTGAACTGTCTATAAGATTAACTGTTTGCAGCTGAAGTCCCTACAGAATAACTTGTAATGTAATAGAATTCTATAATGGAGTAAATAAATTAGCTGAATGCTCTATTAGGGTGACTGTTCTATTAGAGTATCTCGATCTCGCATTTGCTACACAGAGTTGGCTTTCGAATCATAACTCAGTGGTTTGTAATCCAATTCTTCTATACTACTGCAAGGACTTTCTATGAAGATTATTCCAGCTATACACCGATTTTCAGCTCATTGCTCTTAGCGGTTTGCCTAGTAGGCGCAAAAACTAATACTTTTTTATTACTAAAAATCGATCGAGTAATTGTGACACAGGTTGGGTTTTGTGTCATATCTCCGTGGTCTTAATCTCGATTCCTTTCAAACCACCAAAAGGCACTCCTACGATGGTTACTCCATCTACATAGCAATTTTCAGCTCATTCCATGAAGCGGTTTACCCTGTAGGCGTGACAACAAATCGATCTTGTTTTACGCGAATAATCGGTCATAACGCCTGAACCATTGATCGGATTTGCACCAAATTTGATGCTAGGATGCGCCTTTGGACTCCCTTTCTGTGTGCCAAATATCAAGGCGATCGGAGCACGCGTTTGAGTTTTATAGCAATTTTTGCAAGTGTGCGAAAAGACAAAGAAGAAAAAAAAAAAAACCAAGAAAAGAAAACGAAAATTTGGCCGCTGATATCTCGGAAATGGCTTGAGTGATTTCCTTCAAATTTGGAATGTAGACTCCCCTAGCTGGCGGGAAACTCTGCAGCAAATTTGGTTTCAATCGGATAAGCTATCACCGAGATACAAAAGTGTGAAAATGACGTTTTCTTTCTTCCTGTCAATATACTCACGGTGTGGCGCGCCGGCTTCTTGGGCCGCACGACACACTATCGTGTGTCTTGATATGTATATAATTTGTATAATTACTAATAAAATCAAAGATAATTGAAGTATTACAAATCTTCTTTAAGTTCTTTTCTTCTTCCTGTGGTAAAGAAAAAAACACATGGGTTAAAAAAGCCCCAAAGCCAGCCATAGGCCGGCTTTGCAGTATACAAATACAAAAAGAAGTGATATCTAATCAAAAACAGCCAAGCTGTAAAAAAAAGGTGTGGCCCCCAAAAAGGCCATGGTGAAAAAAGATGTGAAATCCAGGGTGGCGGCCAAGAAATGGCTGTGATGGTAGGTTAATGGTTACATTTTAATAATGACAATTCAGGTGAATTTTGTACCACTTGGTCTTGGCACCAAATTCACCTGAATTGTTGTTATTAAAATTTAACCATTAACCTACCATCACAGCCATTTCTTGGCCGCCACCTTGGATTTCACATCTTTTTTCACCATGGCCTTTTTGGGGGCCGCACCTTTTTTTTAAAGCTTGGCATTTTTTGATTAGATATTTGGTAACATGAAGGTTTGGACTTTGCTCACCAAAAATATAACCCTAAAACAAGCCTCACAATATCTCCATGGTGCCTTGGCAGTATCGGTTAGATACAACCAAACCCAAAGGTGTCTTCAGTATGACCTTAAATGCTTCCAATAGGTTATATATACAAAAATTAAAACAATTAGTGGAATTTTTTACTGACTGGCTGACTGACTGACTGCATGAATTCCTTACTGACTGATGCATGACTCGATAATGGCAAAGGCTACAAACTTGATTTTTCACTACTCTACATCACTTCAGTCTGGTAGTGGGAATTGTCCCAGTTTTCGGCTGTGACTGAGTTGATGGTGGAGTTCCTTCTCATTATATGTTCTTCATTTGTAATGCTGTGTAATTGGTTGAACATTGCTGAAAATAAAGCTTAATGGCTACTGGAGTATTTTAGTATATAATTGATACACTGTAGTTGTGCATGCGTTCAAATAAAAACAATAATCCTGACACCATTCTTTTTTCTAATGAATTATGTGCATGCTCACCAGTCATAATAATGTTACAAATAAAGTTAACCAACAGGTATAAGGAAATATTAAGAATTTGAAGTTCGATTAGGGATCATAGAAATCAAAAGTAGTGAAACAAGAGGGGTTGCATACACATACAATCCCTAATTCAGCTGTGGGTATAGACTGAAGGAAGGATTTAATCTCCACTAGTATATCTTCATTTAATGTATGTAGGTGACCTCTCTTGTTTCCCTACTTTTAACTTCTATGATTGCTAATTGAACTAATAATTAATATTTGAAAATGTTGAAATTAAGAGATAGGAGAAATTAACCAATGCATCAAAATTGCATTTTCATTCTTCCTGTCAATAACCACTAACTGGAGCCACTACCATAATATCTTGAGACAGCCAGTTCATTTAGGTGTTGATAATTGTTCAGAGTGCATGGAAGGATTTTACTATCTGGATGTATCAAAAACAGTACAGTAGTACTGTTTAATAGAAAATGATGGATTATATGCACAAAATGCTGCATTTTAAAATCATCATAGAAATACAATTTGCAATGAAAATCACTTTTATGGAATAGAGTGTTAGTGTATTCCAGCTTTAAAATGCTCATAAATGGCCAAATCAACATTGACTATAATTACATAAAAATCACCAAATTGGAATATAGGTCTACCTGCCTGCCAGCCAACTTTCCTGCCTGCCTGCCTGCCCACCCTCCCACCCACCTGCCCAACCACCTCCCTGCCTGCCTGAATATGCAAGACTAATGGCCAAACATAGCCACCATTTTTGAGTCTCAGTATGAACTCGCTATTGACACGTGGCTTTTCTAATTCCAACAATTGTCTGTATTCTGCTTTTTGCCTTTCCTTTTATCTTCACTGAAATGTTCTTCCTCATGCAAGGAAACCATACCATGACATTAATTCTCCACATTGATACTTTCCTAAGAGGAGTATGTTTAGACTATTTGAAGCACTTTATGGACTATAAGTGAAGAACACTCCATGACACCCCTTAATAATCTAGCTACAATGTGCTACAGTTTTGCTGTAGAAAACTAAACATGACAAACCACACCCCTTAATGTATTATATAACTCACTTAAGATAGTCAGGGAGATTGAGATACTGTAATGAAGCCATCACAGCCAAAGATGTATAACATAGCTATGGTGTAGCAAATTAAGTTAACTAGTGTAATTATCAATTAAAATGAAGTAGGTTCCATTATAAAGGTAACGAAAAATGCTGACAATTACATGAACGATGGTAGCTATTTCAATATAGCTAAACATATGTAGGAAAAATGGAAAAATTGGCATTGAATAGATTGTAGTAAAATGCCAATATAGGGTTTTTCCAGCACTGTTATGTTGTAAAAGCTGCCATCCTTATTTTGCTACTTTTTTTTCACTGTAACCTTAGTTAATTTCCAAATTAATGATTTAATGTAAGTTTGTAATTCAATCCCTGCACTAGTTTAACTTTAATTTGTGTCCTTATATTGTCCTCTTGTGGCAGTGAATATGCTGTACCATTTTGTAGTGGTATACAAGAGTTGCATACATTTGAAATTGTTTCAGCCTTAAATGTTGTACTTCATATCAAAATTACCTTGTTTGTACCAGTGACTAAATAGACGAATACATGTTTAATTTGTTTGTTTGTTGTGATCCTATAGGTACAGTATATTGTTACTGTGAATATCACATATGTACACATTGATTATGTCTATGTGTGTGATGTGTTCTTTGAACTACTTTTGTTACTTTGTATATACTTCTTTATTTCATGTTTATTTCATCAAATTTGATGGATGCATAGTCTGTAAGTTATATTAAGTAATCTTAATTCAATTAATAATGCTGTTAATGTATGTACGTAACATGTGTACACATTGATGATGTGTTTATTGTACAGCTTTGTGAAATGTGTGACTTGTAATTGTGTCAGTTGTATAATGTACTTAAGGTTACGGGTTACCCATTAAATAATTTTGTAGGCGCTTTGCTTATAGGTCTGTTTTAACCGTTTTGCACGGAAGAACACACTAAAATAACATGGTATATTAACGTACAAGAAATACCAAAAGCGGCGATACACTCAACAAGGGATGCGCTTGTACAGAAATGCAGGCACTAAACAGCGAAACTGTTGAGTTGATATTCATCAAAAACCAGGTTTCATGGGAAGCCAGTATTCAGCATTAATAAGCTATTACTTAGTGATTTCTAGGTCGTCACGAACGAATTGAGTTGTTATCCGATTGTATATAAACAGCACAGTAGTGCACTCGCGGTATTTCCGTAGCAGAACTTATCGCCATTATCCTTGAAAGATACGATAATTAACCAGCTTCTAGTCAGTTTTCCCACAAAGTCTCCACGACAGGACCTAGATCAAGACACACGGTAGTGTGTCGTGCGGCCCAAGACGCCGGCGCGCCACACCGTGAGTATCAAGACACACGGTAGTGTGTCGTGCGGCCCAAGATGCCGGCGCGCCACACCCGTGAGTATATTGACAGGAAGAACGAAAACGTCATTTTCACACCTTTGTATCTCGGTGATCACTTATCTGATTGGAACCAAATTTGCTACACAGTTGCCCGCCAGCCAAGGGAGTCTACATTCCAAATTTGAAGGAAATCGCTCCAGCCATTTCCGAGATACGAGCTGCCTAAGTTTCGTTTTTTTTTCTTCGTTTTTTTATTCTTCTTCGTCTTTTCGCACACTTGCAAAAATTGCTATAAAACGCAAACGCGTACTCCTATCGCCTTGACATTTGGCACACAGAAAGGGAGTCCAAAGGCGAATCATAGCATCAAATTTGGTGCAAATCCGATGAATGGTTCAGGAGTTATGACCGATTATTCGCGTAAAACAAGATCGATTTGTTGTCACGCCTACAGGGTAAACCGCTTTATGGAATGAGTTGAAAATTGCTATGTAGATGGAGTAACCATCGTAGGAGTGCCTTTTGGTGGTTTGAAAGGAATCGAGATAAAGACCACGGAGATATGACACAAAACCCAACCTGTGTCACAATTACGCGATCGATTTTTATGAATAAAAAAGTATTAGTTTTCACGCCTACTAGGCAAACCGCTTAGAGCAATGAGCTGAAAATCGGTGTATAGATGGAATAATCTTCATAGAAAGTCCTTGCAGTAGTACAGAAGAATCGGATTACAAACCACTGAGTTATGATTCGAAAGCCAACTCCGTGTAGCAAATGCGAGATCGAGATACTCTAATAGAACAGTCACCCTAATAGAGCATTCGGCTAATGTATTTACTCCATTATAGAATTCTATTACATCACAAGTTATTCTGTAGGGAGTTCAGCTGCAAACAGTTAATCTTATAGAAAGTTCAGCAAGAAGACAGTCACCATGTGGAGAGTTAAGCAAATATACCACTATAGAGATTCAGAACATTACAAGTCACACTGAAGAAAGTTCAGCTATAAACAAGTCATGCACTGTGTAGAGAATTCAGCTACAATTAAGTCACTCTCTAGAGAATTCAGTTACACAGAATTCTGCTGCACACAAGTCACTGTGGAGAGAGTTCAGCTACAAACAAATTACCCTTTAGAATGATCAGCTACAAACAAAACACTTTGCAGGGTGTTCAACTGCAACAAATCAATTACCTTTAGAGCGATCAGCAATGAACAAATCAACACAAATCTACCTGTAGAGAGATCAGCTAGAAACAAATCACCCTGAAGAGAGTTCAGCTACAAAAAATGACCCTGTAGAGACATCAGCAAGAAACTAGACACAATGTAAGGAGTTCAGCTACAAGCAACCACCCTGTAGAGAGTTCAGCTAAAACAAATCAACCTGCAGAGAGATCAGCTACAAACAAATCACCTTATAGAGAGTTCAGCTACAAACAGATTACCTGTAGAGATATCGGCTACAAACAAATCAACCTGCAGAGAGATCAGCTATATACACACAGATCAACTTATAGAGAGATCAGCTACAAACAAATCACCCTGTAGAGAGATCAGCTAGAAACTACACACAATGTAAGGAGTTCAGCTACAAACAAATCACCCTGTAGAGAGATCAGCTACAAACTAGACACAAAGTAAGGAGTTCAGCTACAAGCAAATTACCCTGTAGAGAGTTCATCTACAAACAAATCAACCTGTAGAGCAATCAGCTAGAAACAAATCACCCTGAAGAGAGGTCAGCTACAAAAAATCACCCTGTGGAGAGATCAGCTAGAAACAAATCACCCTGAAGAGAGGTCAGCTACAAAAAAAATCACCCTGTAGAGTGATCAGCTACAAACAAATTGCCCTGTAGAGAGATCGGCTACAAACAAATCAACCTGCAGAGAGATCAGCTACACACAAATCAACTTGTAGAGAGTTCAGCTACAAACAAATTACCCTGTAGAGAGATCGGCTACAAACAAATCAGCCTGTAGAGAGTTCAGCTAAAACAAATCAACCTGCAGAGAGATCAATTACAAACAATCACCTTATAGAGAGTTCAGCTACAAACAAATTACCCTATAGAGAGATCGGCTACAAACAAATCAACCTGCAGAGAGATCAGCTACACACAAATCAACTTGTAGAGAGATTAATTACAAACAAATCACCCTGTAGAGAGATCAGCTAGAAACTACACACAATGTAAGGAGTTCAGCTACAAATAAATCACCTTATAGAGAGTTCAGCTACAAACAAATCACTCTGTAGAGAGATCAGCTAGAAACTGGACACAATGTAAGGAGTTCAGTAACAAGCAAATCACCCTTTAGTGAGTTCAGCTACAAACAAATCAACCTGCAGTGAGATCACCTACAAAAAAGCACCTTGTACAGAGTTCAGCTACAAACAAATTACCCTGTATAGAGATCGGCTACAAACAAATCAACTTGTAGAGAGATCAGCTACACACAAATCAACTTGTAGAGAGATCAGCTACAAACAAATCACCCTGTAGAGAGATCAGCTAGAAACTAGTCACAATGTAAGGAGTTCAGCTACAAGTAAATCACCCTGTAGAGAGTTCAGCTAAAACAAATCAACCTGCAGAGAGATCAGCTACAAATAAATCACTTTATAGACAGTTCAGCTACAAACAAATTACCTTGTAGAGAGATCGGCTGCAAATTAATCAACCTGCAGAGAGATCAGCTACACACAAATCAACTTGTAGAGAGATAAGCTACAAACAAATCACCCTGTAGAGAGATCAGCTAGAAACTAGATACAATGCAAGGAGTTCAGCTACTAGCAAAATCACCCTTTAGTGAGTTCAGCTACAAACAAATCAACCTGCAATGAGATCACCCACAAAAACGCACTTGTACAGAGTTCAGTTACAAACAAATCACCCTGTAGAGAGATCAAGTAGAAGAATTCACCTTGTAGAGAGTTCATTTACAAAGAAACCATCATATAGAGAGTTCAGCTACAAAGAAATTACCCTGTAGAGAGATCAGCTAGAAACTAGTCACAATGTAAGGAGTTCAGCTACAAGTAAATCACCCTGTAGAGAGTTCAGCTAAAACAAATCAACCTGCAGAGAGATCAGCTACAAATAAATCACTTTATAGACAGTTCAGCTACAAACAAATTACCTTGTAGAGAGATCGGCTGCAAATTAATCAACCTGCAGAGAGATCAGCTACACACAAATCAACTTGTAGAGAGATAAGCTACAAACAAATCACCCTGTAGAGAGATCAGCTAGAAACTAGATACAATGCAAGGAGTTCAGCTACTAGCAAAATCACCCTTTAGTGAGTTCAGCTACAAACAAATCAACCTGCAGTGAGATCACCCACAAAAACGCACTTGTACAGAGTTCAGTTACAAACAAATCACCCTGTAGAGAGATCAAGTAGAAGAATTCACCTTGTAGAGAGTTCATTTACAAAGAAACCATCATATAGAGAGTTCAGCTACAAAGAAATTACCCTGTAGAGAGATCAGCTAGAAACTAGTCACAATGTAAGGAGTTCAGCTACAAGTAAATCACCCTGTAGAGAGTTCAGCTAAAACAAATCAACCTGCAGAGAGATCAGCTACAAATAAATCACTTTATAGACAGTTCAGCTACAAACAAATTACCTTGTAGAGAGATCGGCTGCAAATTAATCAACCTGCAGAGAGATCAGCTACACACAAATTAACTTGTAGAGAGATAAGCTACAAACAAATCACCCTGTAGAGAGATCAGCTAGAAACTAGATACAATGCAAGGAGTTCAGCTACTAGCAAAATCACCCTTTAGTGAGTTCAGCTACAAACACATCAACCTGCAGTGAGATCACCCACAAAAACGCACTTGTACAGAGTTCAGTTACAAACAAATCACCCTGTAGAGAGATCAAGTAGAAGAATTCACCTTGTAGAGAGTTCATTTACAAAGAAACCATCATATAGAGAGTTCAGCTACAAAAAAATTACCCCATAGAGAGTTCAGCTAGAAGAAGTCACCTTGTAAAGAGTTTAGCTACAAAGAAACCATCATGTACAGAGTTCAGCTACAAAGAAACTACCTGTACAGAATTCAACTACAAACAAATCACCCTGTATAGAGATCAGCTAGAAGAAGTTACCTTGTAGATAGTTCAGCTACAACAATTCACCCTGTAGAAAGATCATGCTAGAAGAAGTCACCTTGTAGAGTGTTCAGTTACAAAGAAACCATCATGTAGAGAGTTCAGCTGCAAACAAATCACTCTGTAAGAGTTCAGCTACAAAGAAACCGCCATGTAGAGAGTTCAGCCTCATACAAACCACCTAGTAGAGAATTCAACTACAAGAAATCACCCTGTAGAGAAGAAGTTACCTTGTAGAGAGTTCAGCTACAAACAATTCACCTGTAGAGAGTTCAGCTAGAAACAAATCACCCCGTAGAGAGATCAACTGAATGAAGTCACCTTGTAGAGACTTCAGCTACAAAGAAACCATCATGTAGAGAATTCAGCTGCAAACAAATCACCCTGCAGAGAGTTCAGCTACAAAAAAATCACCCTGTAGAGAGTTCAGCTAGACGAAGTCACCTTATAGAGAGTTCAGCTACAAAGAAACCATCATGTAGAGAGTTCAGCTGCAAACAAATCACCTGTTACAGAGAGTTCAGCTACAAAGAAACCATCCTGAATATAGTTCAGCTACATTTCAAGTCACCCAGTAGAGAGATCAGCTGCAAAAAAAATCCTGTGGGGAATAATGAGCATGTAATAAATATATGTATATAATTTGTATAATTACTAATAAAATCAAAAATAATTGAAGTACTAATATTCTTCTTTAAGTTCTTTTCTTCTTCCTGTGGTAAAGAAAAAAACACATGGGTTAAAAAAGCCCCAAAGCCAGCCATAGGCCGGCTTTGCAGTATACAAATACAAAAAGAAGTGATATCTCATCAAAAACAGCCAAGCTGTAAAAAAGGTGCGGCCCCCATAAAGGCCATGGTGAAAAAAGATGTGAAATCCAAGGTGGCGGCCAAGAAATGGCTGTGATGGTAGGTTAATGGTTACATTTTAATAACGGCAATTCAGGTGAATTTTGTGCTGCTTGGTCTTGGCACCAAATTCACCTGAATTGTTGTTATTAAAATGTAACCATTAACCTACTATCACAGCCATTTCTTGGCCGCCACCTTGGATTTCACATCTTTTTTCACCATGGCCTTTATGGGGCCGCACCTTTTTTTACAGCTTGGCTGTTTTTGATTAGATAATATAACCACCCATTGACACTACCATAAAAAACTAGTGCTAATTGGCTGACAGCTGCTATTTTTGATGAATAATAACCACATTAAGCAGTAGCGCTAAACGCTGGTTCAACCACATTGCGGGGACTTAATTTTACGCTTGACTACCTTCTGCAGTAAATTATTAACACTCACTTTGTATGATTCCTCCGCTATTATCATGTGGCTATACAATGCTTTAAAGTTAACAACCTTCTCACTAACACCTGCTCGAGTTTCGTGCCAATATTGCACCAACCATTATCATGCATCGAAAAATAATAACCTATTATTAAGCGCCTAACCCGTAACCTTAATACAGTATGTTTGTAATGTTTAATGTCGGTTGTTAAATAAAGAACCACAAACAATCAGCCAATTGTTTTAAGTTGATATTGTTCGCTTGTCAACAGGCATCCACTGATGGTGGTTATTTTTGTAGTTGTGCAGGGTTCCATGATTCTCCTATATGATTTTGCAATAAAACTATTGATATGATCAGCTACAAATTGTGGCTCCCAATTCAGTGGCGGATACAAGGGTGGTTGCAATGCTTCAGCTGAAACCCCCTCTGATGTTTATATATTTATTTATTTGTTTTGTTTTTTTATGATTCGTCATGTAGGTGACACAATCACCTAGAGTATTACATAGCATATTATATTGGGACTTTTTCTACTGGCCAAATTTCATACTTCAGCCTTTGAAATCACTGAAAATACAATTATGGCGTTTAAGTGTGTTAAGCACCTCTAAAAAAATTTATCATTTTAATGGATGCAAGTAGGTTTGGGAGGTATGTATTTAGGTATTAGTAGTTAATAAAGGTATTTTTTCAGATACCGAAGTGGTTTTCTAAAAATACCGAATACCGAATTTGATGTAGTAATTAATTTTTGGTAGTTTAGTGGTGACCATACGTACATAAATTCAAGCCCCATACAAACATGTTTACACTGTGGACAAGCACAGAGCTATGTGTGTTGAAGTATTCACAATGGTTTTTACTTTTTGGGATACTTCAAAACTTACTTTGTGGCACAATATTGTTGTTTCATTTGATCCTTTTAAAAGACTAATAGCACAATGTGGGTATAGGTATAAATCATACAGGTGTAGTTTACCCATGTTTTAAGAGTGTGAAATATAAAAGGTATTTGTGACTGAATTTGACAAAACAAGGCTTCGACGCACAAAGCTTTGTTAGGAGATATGGCGATTTTAAGGAATCATTGTGTAATAACTTCCCAGTGCCTACAGCTGTGCAAACAAAATTTGCACCAATTGTTCATCGGTTCACTAGCTATCACTGAGTGGGTGTATACATTTCTGATACCCAAAATTTTCCCTGTTTTGAGCAGCTTTTTTCGAGCGGGTAATAATATCACAGGTGGTAGTAATAGGGTGGGAGGGTGGGGTGGACAGTGGTAGTTATAGAGTGGGAGGGTGGGGGTGGACGGTGGTCTTAATATACGGGTATAAAATGAAGTAAGAAGACGATTGGAATCCAGAGACCAAGTTTGGGCTCTCCATGGCCCTCAAATTACTCCAAATTGACTGAGAATACTATTGGCGAGCTCTATGTGAAGTCCCAGCTCACTACACACCATTATCACAAAGCCATGGCCATTTAATGGTGCCAATCTCACACTCGTGGCTTTGACAGGGTCGGAAGAAAGCTGCTACAGAAACCAGACTTGCCAGTACTGAAGGAAGTACAGTGTGAAATATGATAGTGTATTAGACCAGCAATCCATTTCTGGTAAAATCGTAAGTTTGATTTTGTGTGTGTGGAAGCCTTGTTATGTGAAATCCGGTCACAGTTAGTGATACCGAGGTATTTTTCATAATACCATACCGTTCTTCAAAAATGCAATACCGCCCATCCCTAAATGCAAGTGCTTTTTGCTTCAAAAATTTCTGCGAAGGCCTGAATTGGTAAGATTCAACTGTGAAACAGTGTTGTTGAGTGATTGTTTACTACTAGCTAGTATACGTCGTAGCTATATAGGCTTTTGTGCTATCAATACACCCCAGCTGGACAGTACGGGATCACAGTTATTTAAAACTTCCTGAACCTGAACCCACCTCTGATCTGCCACTGCAATTGTATGAGGTTTGGTACTGAAATACCTGGGGGTCCCAACTTGGGATTTCTAAGACCATCCAAACAATCATAATGAAACCCTGCACTATCGCACCTCAAGCTAGTCTTGGAATGGAAGAGCTACTCTTGGAATGGGGGAATACTGCATGGATTCAAGTCTACCACACAAGACTCCCTTCAATGTCTGTGCATTTCCTCCCCTGATAGAATAATCCTAACCATAATGTTAATTCCCTCTTTTTTTATGAAAGATTTTATTTTATTATCATTCTTATAGCAGCACTAATGTAATTGGTTTTTATGTACTCATTTCCAACATAGTCTCCTAGTCCTAGGGGTGGGTTTTGGGAGAGTCCTTTTTATTTCAGCCGGTTTCAGATTTAGAATGACCCATACATGTGGCATTTTTCCTACATGTGTGTTCAGTGTGATGATGCCTGCAGAGGTTAATCTCCATATAGTATGGATCCCCTGAATAAAATCTTCCCAAACCCTATTGTTAAAAAATCTCCACAGACATATGAAAAATATTTCATTGGTGCTAGGCTGTGCATATTGGAAGATCAAGGGGAGTGGTTCCTGTATGTTCTGCAGTGTAATGGTGATGTAGGGTACAGAGACTATGATATTAAATGTGATAGACTACTGAAAGCCATAAAAACATGATCATACTTTGTAGTGAGAGTGAATGTAGGAATGACATGATGTTGATTTGAACTTGAGTAAACATTGTGAAATGAAAAGTATTCAATGTTCTTTACACACATAACAATATTTAAATTGTACCCATAGATACCCATGACGGTAATAAATTTTGAAAAGGTCACAATGTTACTGACTGTATAAGTGTTGCCCCTGTTTCACAGCATAAACTACATGCACATACCTTGTGTCAGTTTCTTTCTGGTGTCAAACTGTATTTTTAGTGTAAACATGAGCCTCATGCTGTAAGTAAGTTCATTCTTGAAATAACACTCATAAGGCTTATTTTATTATCGATTGTTTAACTTGGATAATTAATTTTTGTTGTTGTGAGCTTTAAAAGGATAATCTTGATTTTGAAAGCATTCTTTTGAGTATAATAAGGTTGATTTTTGAGCATTGCTCAAAATTATATGTATATAGCTGTTATTTTGGTAGCTATATACATATAGCTACCAAAATATAGTGGTTATCCCAATCTAATCCAAAACAGCCAAGCTGTAAAAAAAAGAGTGCGGCCCTGAGAAAGGCTATGGTGATAAAAGATGTGAAATCCAAGGTGGCGGCCAAGAAATGGCTGTGATGGTAGGTTAATGGTAAAAATTTTAATAACGACAATTCAAGTGAATTTTGTGCCAAGACCAAGCGGCACCAAATTCACTGAATTGTTGTTATTAAAATTTTTACCATTAACCTACCATTATAGCCATTTCTTGGCCGCCACCTTGGATTTCACATCTTTTTTCACCATAGCCTTTCTCAGGGCCGCACTCTTTTTTTACAGCTTGGCTGTTTTGGATTAGATTCCACTTCTTTTTGCATTTGTATACCCCAAAGCCGGCCTATGGCCGGCTTTAGGGCTTTTTAACCTGTCATTTTTTTCTTTACTACAGGAAGACGAAAAGATGAAGCAGAGTGATTTCTTTGTAGCTGACCTCTCTGCAAGGTGATCCTTCTAGCTGATCCCTCTACCGGATGACTTGTTTGTAGCTGAACTCTCTACAAGGTGATTTGTTTGTAGCTGAACTCTCTACAAAGTAACTTCTTCTAGCTGATCTTTCTACAGGGTGATTTGTTTGTAGCTGAATTCTCTACAGGGCGATTTGTTTGCAGCTAAACTGCTGAACTCTCTACAATGTAACTTCTTCTAGCTAAACTCCCTACGGGTGGCTTGTTTCTAGCTGATCTCTCTACAGGGTGACTTGTTTGTAGCTGAACTCTCTACAAGGTGATTTGTTTGTAGCTGAACTCTCTACAAGGTAACTTCTTCTAGCTGATCTTTCTACAGGGTGATTTGTTTGTAGCTGAATTCTCTACAGGGCGATTTGTTTGCAGCTAAACTGCTGAACTCTCTACAATGTAACTTCTTCTAGCTAAACTCTCTATGGGTGGCTTGTTTCTAGCTGATCTCTCTACAGGGTGACTTGTTTGTAGCTTAACTCTCTACAAGGTGATTTGTTTGTAGCTGAACTCTCTACAAGGTAACTTCTTCTAGCTGATCTTTCTACAGGGTGATTTGTTTGTAGCTGAATTCTCTACAGGGCGATTTGTTTGCAGCTAAACTCTCTACATGGTAGTTTCTTTGTAGCTGAACTCTCTACAATGTAACTTTTTCTAGCTGAACTCTCTACAGGATGACTTGTTTCTAGCTGATCTCTCTACATAGTGACTAGTTTGTAGCTGAACTCTCTACAGGATGACTTGTTTCTAGCTGATCTCTCTACAGGGTGACTTGTTTGTAGCTGAACTCTCTACAGGGTGATTTGTTTGTAGCTGAACTCTCTACAAGGTAACTTCTTCTAGCTGAACTCTCTACATGGTGACTTGTTTGTAGCTGAACTCTCTACAATGTAACTTCTTCTACCTGAACTCTCTACGGGTGGCTTGTTTCTAGCTGATCTCTCTACAGGGTGACTTATTTCTAGCTGAACTCTCTACAGGGTGACTTGTTTGTAGCTGAACTCTCTACAGGGTGATTTGTTTGTAGCTGAACTCTCTACAAGGTAACTTCTTCTAGCTGACCTTTCTACAGGGTGATTTGTTTGTAGCTGAATTCTCTACAGGGCAATTTGTTTGCAGCTGAACTCTCTACATGGTAGCTTCTTTGTAGCTGAACTCTCTACAATGTAACTTCTTCTAGCTGAACTCTCGACGGGTGGCTCGTTTCTAGCTGATCTCTCTACAGGGTGATTTGTTTGTAGCTGAACTCTCTACAAGGTAACTTCTTCTAGCTGACCTTTCTACAGGGTAATTTGTTTGTAGCTGAATTCTCTACAGGGTGATTTGTTTGCAGCTGAACTCTCTATATGGTAGTTTCTTTGTAGCTGAACTCTCTACAGGGTGATTTGTTTGTAGCTGAACTCTCTACAAGGTAACGTCTTCTAGTTGATCTTTCTACAGGGTGATTTGTTTGTAGCTGAATTCTCTACAGGGCAATTTGTTTGCAGCTGAACTCTCTACATGGTAGCTTCTTTGTAGCTGAACTCTCTACAATGTAACTTCTTCTAGCTGAACTCTCGACGGGTGGCTTGTTTCTAGCTGATCTCTCTACAGGGTGATTTGTTTGTAGCTGAACTCTCTACAAGGTAACTTCTTCTAGCTGACCTTTCTACAGGGTAATTTGTTTGTAGCTGAATTCTCTACAGGGTGATTTGTTTGCAGCTGAACTCTCTATATGGTAGTTTCTTTGTAGCTGAACTCTCTACAGGGTGATTTGTTTGTAGCTGAACTCTCTACAAGGTAACGTCTTCTAGTTGATCTTTCTACAGGGTGATTTGTTTGTAGCTGAATTCTCTACAGGGTGATTTATTTGCAGCTGAACTCTCTACATGGTAGTTTCTTTGTAGCTGAACTCTCTACAACGTAACTTCTTCTAGCTGAACTCTCTACAGGATGACTTGTTTCTAGCTGATCTCTCTACAGGGTGACTTGTTTGTAGCTGAACTTTCTACAGGGTGATTTGTTTGTAGCTGAATTCTCTAAAGGGCGATTTGTTTGCAGCTGAACTCTCTACATGGTAGTTTCTTTGTAGCTAAACTCTCTACAATGTAACTTCTTCTAGCTGAACTCTCTACAGGATGACTTGTTTCTAGCTGATCTCTCTACAGGGTGACTTGTTTGTAGCTGAACTCTCTACAGGGTGATTTGTTTGTAGCTGAACTCTCTACAAGGTAACTTCTTCTAGCTGATCTTTCTACAGGGTGATTTGTTTGTAGCTGAATTCTCTACAGGGCAATTTTTTGCAGCTGAACTCTCTACATGGTAGTTCTTTGTAGCCGAACTCTCTACAGTGTAACTTATTCTAGCTGAACTCTCTACGGGTGGCTTGTTTTTAGCTGATCTCTCTACAGAGTGTCTTGTTTCTAACTGAACTCTCTACAGGGTGATTTGTTTGTAGCTGAACTCTCTACAAGGTAACTTCTTCTAGCTGATCTTTTTACAGGGTAATTTGTTTGTAGCTGAATTCTCTACAGGGCGATTTGTTTGCAGCTGAACTCTCTACATGGTAATTTCTTTGTAGCTGAATTCTCTACAATGTAACTTCTTCTAGCTGAACTCTCTACATAGTGTCTTGTTTGTAGCTGAACTCTCTACAGGGTGATTTGTTTGTAGCTGAACTCTCTACAAGGTAACTTCTTCTAGCTGATCTTTCTACAGGGTGATTTGTTTGTAGCTGAAATCTCTACAGGGCGATATATTTGCAGCTGAACTCTCTACATGGTAGTTTCTTTCTAGCTGAACTCTGTGCAATGTAACTTCTTCTAGCTGAACTCTCTACAGGATGACTTGTTTCTAGCTGATCTCTATACAGGATGACTTGTTTGTAGCTGAACTTTCTACAGGATGATTTGTTTGTAGCTGAACTCTCTACAAGGTAACTTCTTCTAGCTGATCTGTCTACAGGGTAATTTGTTTGTAGTTGAATTCTCTACAGGTGATTTGTTTGCAGCAGAACTCTTTTACATGGTGGTTTCTTTATAGCTGAACTCTCTACAAAGTGACTTCTTCTAGCTGATCTATCTACAGGATGACCTGTTTCTAACTGAACTCTCTACAGTGTGATCTGTTAATAGCGGAACTTTTTACTGGGTGATTTGTTTGTAGTTAAACTCTTTGCATGATTGTTTCTTTGTAACTGAACTCTCTACAAGGTGATTTCTTCTAGCTGATCTCTCTACAGGATGACTTGTTTCTAACTGAACTCTCTACAGTGTGATCTGTTCATAGCGGAACTTTTTACTGGGTGATTTGTTTGTAGCTAACTCTTTGCATGATTGTTTCTTTGTAACTGAACTCTCTACAAGGTAACTTCTTCTAGCTGATCTCTCTACAGGGCAATTTGTTTGTAGCTGAATTCTCTACAGTGTGATTTATTTGAGCTGAACTCTCTATTAGGTACCTTCTTCTACCTGATCTGACTACAGGGTGACTTGTTTGTAGCTTGAATCCCTACAGAATAACTTACAATGTAATATAACTGAGTAAATTATAAATGCAACTGAATGCTTTATTAGGGTGACTGTTCTATTAGAGTATCTCGATCTCGCATTTGCTGCACCTAGTTGCCTTTCGAATCATAACTCAGTGATTTGTAATCCGATTCTTCTGTACTATTGCAAGGACTTTCTATGATGATTATTCCAGCTACATGCTGATTTTCAGCTCGTTGCTCTAAGCGGTTTGCCTGGTAGATACGAAAACTAATAGTTTTATTATTCATAAAAATCGATCGCGTAATTTTGACACAGGTTGGGTTTCGTGTAATATCTCCATGGTCTTTATCCCGATTCCTTTCAAACCACAAAAAGGCACTCCTACGATGGTTGCTCCACCTACATATCAATTTTCAACTGATTCCTCCAAGGCGTTTACCCTGTAGGCGTGACAGACCTTTGACCTTATTTTACGCAAATAATCGGTCATAACTCCGTGAATGTTCATCGGATTCCTACCAAAGTTGGTACGGAGATCCGCCTTAATGAGCCCTTTAAGTGTGCCAAATTTCAGCCAAATCCGAGCACGCATTCGTGTTTTATGGCGAATTTTGCGAAGTGTGCGAAATGAAGAAGATGAAGAAGAAGAAGAAGAAGAAAACCAAGAAATTAAAACGAAATTTTGTTCGCTCGTATCTCGGAAATGGCTGAAGCGATTTTCTTTAAATTTGGTATGTAGACTACCCTAACTGGGCGGCACATCTCCAGCAAATTTGGTTCCAATTGGATAAGGGATCACAGAGCTACATAGGTGTGAAAATTGCGTTTTCTTTCTTCCTGTTAATATAC
This sequence comes from Dysidea avara, assembly GCF_963678975.1. Classification (NCBI taxonomy): domain Eukaryota; kingdom Metazoa; phylum Porifera; class Demospongiae; order Dictyoceratida; family Dysideidae; genus Dysidea; species Dysidea avara. Next base: position 236,117 of record NC_089273.1, read on the forward strand.
TCACGGTGTGGCGCGCCGGCTTCTTGGGCCGCACGACACACTATCGTGTGTCTTGATATATAGTGTTTATTTTGGTAGTTGTGCAGGGTTCCATAGTTCTCCTATACGATTTTGCAATAATGACCATTGACATGATCAGCTATAAATTGTGGTTCTAATTCAGTGGCGGATACAGGTTGTAACGGTTTCAGTTGAAACCATTACATGGTGTATTATATTGGGACTTTTTCTACTGACCAAATTTCATACTTCAGCCTTTGAAATCACTGAAAATACCATTATGGCGCTTAAGTATTTTAAGCGCAGAGCTTATGATAAGAATTCTCTGTTGTCCTGCCACAATGTCCTGGCAAACCAAAATTGGCCGGACAATTGCCAAAATTGACTGGACATGTGGAAGATGAATGCCCAGTATGTCCACTGTAGCATAGCAAATAAACATTATAGTGGTAAGATGTCACATGCCTTACTGCAACTGTTATGTGGTTACAGTACACCAGAGGGTTGGCAATGGTACATTTGTGGTCACTCCCTTGGGTTGTAAGAATGTATACTATCTCCTGGCAACCAAGTGACTGTTATTGTTGATAGCATGCCAGCTCAGCCCTTAGGCTCCTTCCTTGTGCTTTGATGGGACACTGTGTCTGGACAAATTGCATTATGGTCAGACATCTATGCAATTTGACTGGATTTTGTCCAGTGTCCGGACGTTATCATAAGCTCTGTAAGCGCCTCTAAAAATTATCATTTTAATGAATGCAAGTGCTTTTGGTTTCAAATTTTTCTGCAAAGTCCTGGATTGGTAAGATTCAACTGTGAAACAATGTTGTGGAGTGATTTTTTACTGATTCATTGCTAGCTAATGTATGCCACAGATCTATGTAACTATATAGGCTTTTTAGTTATCAATTCACCCCAGCTGGACAGTATGAGATCACAGTTATTGAAAACTTCCTGAACCTGAACCCCCCCCTCTAAACATTTCTAGATCTGCTACTGTAATTACATGAGGCTTGGGGGTGAAATACCTGGGGGTTCCCAACTTTGAAGCCACAGGGATTTCTAAGACCAAGCTAACAATCCTAATGAAATCTGTACTATCACACTCCAAACTAGTCTTGGAATGGAAGAGCTGCTCTTGGAATGGGGTAACACTGCATGGATTCAAGTATACCACACAAGACTCCCTTCAATGTCTGTACATTTCCTCCCTGATAGAATAATCCCAACCATAATATTAATTTCCTCTTTGTATTATCATTCTTACAGCAGTACAAATGTAATTGGTTGTTAAGTACTCATTTCCAACATAGTCTCCTAGTCCTAGGGGCGGGTTTAGGGAGGGGCCTTTTTATTTCAACCGGTAGGCTCCGGCCTATTATGCCCAAAATTTTACCTATTATACTTTTGAGCATTGCTCAAAAAATAAGCCTATTATGCTCAAAATTATGCATTCAAAATCAAGATTATGCTCTAGAACTGACTGTTTTATTAGAGTATATCAGCCTTTTCTGACTGCTGTATTAGAGTAAGTGACTGCTCTATTAGAAGATTTTACTTCTGCAAAGTAAGAATAACCAACAAAGAAATGGTTTAATAAGTTATATTACATGTTTTTTAAATATTTAATGCACTAATAATACTATTGGAAGTGAATATTTGCTTTCAGGTGCACGTATTGCACATTTAATTAAATTTTCTAATATCGTCACTATTATGCTGGTATTATTCTTGATGCTTTTGGTCACCTATTTTGCTTTAAATTATGCCGGCATAATTGGCCAGTGCCTATCAGCCAGTTGCACATTTAGAATGACCCATACCTGTGGAATTTTCCATGCATGTGCGTTCATTGTGATGATGCCTGCAGAGGTTTATCTCCATATATCATGGATCCCCTGAATAAAATCTTCCCAAATCCTGTTGTTAAAAATCTCCACAGACATATGAAAAATATTTCATTGGTGCTAGGCTGTGCATATTGGAAGATCAAGGGGAATGGTTCCTGTATGTTCTGCAGTGTAATGGTGATGTCGGGTACAAAGACTATGATATTAAATGTGATAGACTACTGAAAGCCATGGAAACATGATCATACTTTGTAGTGAGAATGAATTTAGGAATGACACGATATTGATTTGAGCTTGAGTAAACATTGTGAAATGAAAAGTATTCAATGCTCTTTACACACATCACAATATTTAAATTGTATCCATAGATACCCATGACAGTAATAAATTTAAAAAGGTCACAGTGTTACTGACTGTATAAGGTTGCCCCTGTTTTACAGCATAAACTACATGCACATACCTTGTGTCAGTTTCTTTCTGATGTCAAACTGCATTTTTAGTGTAAACATGAGCCTCATGCTGTAAGTAAGTTCATTCTTGAAACAACACTCATAAGACTTATTTTATTATCAATTGTGTAACTTGTATAATTTGTGTTGTTGTGAACCTAAAAGGATAATCTTGATTTTGAAAGCATTCTTTTGAGTATAATAAGGTTGATTTTTGAGCATTGCTCAAAATTATAATAACCTAAGTGTATATAGCATGGAAGACCCTCCTTATGACTCCAGGAGGTCCCAAGCAAGCAAATATACAGTAGCAGTCAATGTCTTTATCACAAGAGAGAGCAAAATCACTACAACTACAACTGTGACATACATGTAGCAGAGACTCAATGAAACATTACAATACACAATTTTTATACTGTACTTTCAATATTGATTTAATTTCACATTGTGTAATGTTTATTGTTTGTCATATTAGTCAAATCAGTCTTGCTACAAGCTACTGACATCATCACATCATGTCCTTCCCTTCTCCCAAGCGTCATGTTTTAAAACATCCAAGTACTTGTTCTTCTGATGACTTCTCAATGAGTATGGACATCTTAAGGCTTATACTGTTCACTTTTCTGTTTCCAGTTATTAGTATCTACCAATGTCTGATCCTTCTCCTCTGACTCAGGACTATTGCTTGACTCTGTACTGTTGCAGACAAGCAATACATCATTATCAACCTGAGAATTTGTCTGTTATTCATGTCCAAGTGTTAGTTCTCATTATACGTGGTTGAGCATTTAACTTCTACATCAATTTCTTCTAACTGCTTTTGCACTTGTTTAAGAGGTCTGCCATGCTTTGATCTCTTTCCCCATACCAGTAAAAGTCAGTTGGAAATGTAGATGGACAATTGATGACCCTGGGAAGAAAACCTTGATTGCTGTAGTATCTGGATTATCACATGAGGTGATTTGATAAGGTCCGTGCCAAGGTCTTGGCAGCTTACATTGTTTCACTGTCTCATCTTGTGGGAAGTGAATCAAGACCCATTCTCCTACTCTGAGTTTACTTGGTTTTAGCATGCTTATCATATTGGGTCTTTTTATGTTCCTGTGCTTATAAAATTGATTTGGCTGCTAAAGCACTCACAGTTGATAGGGATAGTACTAGTCCTTCTCGATTATCTGCCACATCAGTTAGCTTCAATGACCTGGATGGTAAAGTGGCAGACTCTGTTGGCAATTAAACCCAAAGAGCAAGAACGACGTTTTTTCACCGGTTGAAGAATGTGGCGTGTTGTGGTAAGCCCACAAGATCCCTGATAAGTGCATGTCCCAATGCACTCCAAATTTGGAAACGTGTTTTCTTAACATGGTCTGAACAAGGTTTGGTTGAACACTTCTACCATCCCATTGCACTGGGGGTGGTGTTCAGTGGTATTCAACTTTTTTCATTCTAAGCAACTTGCACACATCCTGCATAAGACATGACCATAGGTTTGTACCTTGATCTGATAGCAATGCCTCTGGTACTCAAAACATTGGCACTATTTCTTGAGGCAAGTGCTTAGCAATCCTTTCAGTCTTCTGGTCAGGTGTAGCATAAACCATTGGCCACTTGCTAAAGAGATGTTGAAATACAATTGCATATTTATTGCCATTAGTTGTCAAAAGGTAGCTCCAAGATATTGATGCCAATGATCTGGAAATGATGATCCATATACAGGAATAGGTTGCATTGGGGGAAGCTGTCTTCTCCTGCGCCAGCGACAAGAGCACATTAGGCACAATCGTAGGTATAGTTGGTGATATCTCGATACATATTCTGCCACCACCATTGATGAGACATGGTTTTGTAGATCTTTGTACCAGAGAAAGTGTCTTTCTGTGATTCCATTCTGGTACTCCCCCAACATGTTTTGCTACAATCCACAAGGTACCACTGCTCTAGGGGAATCACCCTTTTGTCCATTGAAATATAGAATATCATCAACCATTCTGTACATGGAAGCTTAAGCAACTCTCTCTGCAAATCACAGTTCTGCTGGCAGAACATTTTCTGACAGATACTGAATAATTGGCAGTAGACCAGGATCCCTTTAACTGCTCCTCAGCAATAGACTTGCTCTCACGATTTCCACCAGCATCAGGATCGTTACATAGTAAAGAGCTGATGGTATCATCACTGAGCAACTTAAACTTCTGAATTGGCCTCCGAGTTAGGTAGTGCAGATAAAACAGGTTGTCGTGAGAATGCATCAGCATGCTGATTATTCATTCTTTCCCTGTGAATTATTTCTATTTTCTTAATTCCACTTCCATATAGCTTACACCACCATCGAGCATGTTTCCCAGTAAGATCAGGCACTCCTAAAATGGCATTTTCAGCTGCATGATCTGCTATGACATTCACATTGTGACCATAAAGGTAATATCTAAAATGTGTAACAGCCCAAACTACTGCTAATGTTTCTAGGTTGGTGATGGCATAGTTGGACTCAGTTGTGGGCACAGAATGGCTAGCATATGGGTCATTCCATGTCAAATCACTGAGAAATTGTAGGGTCACCTCTCGGATTTTGACGAAACTTGGTGTGCTTGTAGTACCTATGGTGCTCATCATCCACACCAATTTTTAGCCTCATACACTACATAGTTTCTAATTTATGACCTCAAACATTTTGAATATTTCATGAAAATTTGGTTCGTCTTGAGTTCCAAAATTAACTGTAGCTCACCACTGTGTTAATATTTTAAAATAAAAATTTCAGCAATTAAAGACTGTTAATTGATAGTTCGAATAATCCTTAAACTATGGAATATCAATTTAATTAAGGTTCAAAAAGGCTCCATTAAATACTTTAATCCTTGATATTTCAAAAAACGCTGCTTCAAATTCTTTGAATGTTTTAGTAAATAATAATTAGGTTATGGTCTATTGTTGGTAAAATTTTTGTGGTGGGGCCACAATGGGTTCACGAGATATAATTAAATATGTTGTGGTATGTAGTGGAATTTTGTAGTCTATTATTGCTATATGGGAGTGTAAACCTCTAATAACCACTGCTGATAAGGCCATGTCAACTTTGTCTTACACAATGAAGGTGTCCAAGTACAGTGCAACCTGTATAAGTGACCACCTGTATTGAAAGACCACCTTTGTGCTGCAATTTATTTAGTTGGATTTACTGTATGGGTAATTCCATATTAGTTCACCAAAGTTTTGCACATGGCCCCCTCGGAATTGGACAAAATTTGGTTGGTTGGTATCCAAAGTGGTCATGTGTCCTTTCACCCATTGCTTGTATGGCTTCTCAGAAATGGCTTATTTAGCATACTATTTTTGCTGTACTTGTGATCATTCAAAGCATCATATCTTGGGTGTTTTAAAATGAATTACACCACTTTAAAGCTCAAAGAAAAAGCTTTCGTTTGGTATATTTAACAGCTTAATTTGTTGAAGCTGATAATTAACTACACCTCCTAATCTTTGACCTTTGCTCTACCAAAAAGTGCTGATTAGAATTTTTGTGAATATTTGTCAACTTTCACCTATTAGTTGCAAAAGTTTCAACCTGGGGTCTCTATGGGATTATGAGATAGGTAGCTAACGGTGTTTGCGGTATTATACATGTAGTAGATATCCCATGCAGTATTGCATACCTTGAAACCCATTCTGTTGATTTAGGTTTGCAGACACACAAGACTCTTTGATTCAACTGCAAGTTAATACAACAGGTTGTGACAAAGGCATGTAATACAAGTTTGTCACTGTGGTGATACAGTGTCAGTGATGCTGTTTGGTAGCAAAAGTCATTTCTTTTTTTGTCAGAGTACACACAACCACTTCTTGTCCTTGGGTCTATGAGAGTTAGAATGTCATCCATTGGTATAGTGTGGATATTCTGGGGCTCTGAGTACTTGAACAAGTTTGATGGACCACAGAAATGTCAGCTTTACTTCCTAGTGTCACTGCAAACTTCAAGCACACAAGCTAACCACCGATTGTCTTCTTGTAAACAAGTGACAAATCCAACAATTGATTCTGGTGAAACTTCATTCTTTGCTAGAGTAATTACCTCTCTCTTTCCTGAAAACATCAGATTATGAGTAAAATTTTATTTCCACTTTCTGAAATTGGCACAAAAGAGTGGTTTTCTCATACCATGGATTATATGTGAGAGTTGAAAGCAACGTCCCTATCGTCTCAAATAATCTTCATTGTTACAATATCCAAAGTAAGCAGCAGGTATGTTGCTACATGCTCAATTGAACAACTGACATGGTGTCATTAGCTGGTCATTGTACTGCCTTTGCAAGCTATATAAGCTGGCTGCATTTGAAAACTATACAACTAAACAAATTGCAGCACAAAGGTGGTATTTCAATACAGGTGGTAATTTATACAGGTTGCACTGTACTTGGACACCTTCATTGTGTAAGACAAAGTTGGCATGGCCTTATCAGCAGTGGTTATTAGAGGTGTACACTCCCATATAGCATTGTAGCAATAATAGACTACAAAATTCCACTACATACCACAACATATTTAATTATATCTCTTGAACCCATTGTGGCCCCACCACAAAAATTTTACCAACAATAGACCATACCTAATTATTATTTACTAAAAAATTCAAAGAATTTGAAGCAGCGCTTTTTGAAATATTAAGGATTAAAGTTTTTTAATGGAGCCTTTTGAACCTTGATTAAATTGATATCCCATAGTTTAAGGATTGCTTGAACTATCAATTAACAGTCTTTAATTGCTGAAAATTTTACTTTAAAATATTAACACAGTGGTGAGCTACAGTTGATTTTGTAGCTTAAGACAAACCAATTTTTTCATAAAATATTCAAAATATTTGTGGCCATAAATCAGAAACTATGTTGTGTATGAGGCTAAAAATTGGTATGGGTGATGAGCACCATAGGTACTACCAACACACCAAGTTTTGTCAAAATCCGAGACGTGACCTTACAATTTCTCGGTGATTTGACATGGAATGACCCATATGCTACCGAATGTAATTTCTTATCATCTTGTTAATGTGACAGTGTGTTGCCCAAGCCTTGCTTGCTAGCATAACTCTCTAGTGTGAAATCCTTATCGAAATCTGGATAGGCAAGCATTTGGTGCTGCTAATAACCTGATCCTTAAACTTTCAAAGGCTAATTCACATTCAGCTGTCCATTGGAAAAGTGCTCCCTTCTTAGTGAGTAATTATAATGGGTGAGCAAACTTGGCTTAACCCATAACAAAACGACAGTAATGAGATGCTAGCCCAAGGAACTGTCTCAACTGCCTCAAGTTAATGGGAGTGGAGAAATGCTTTACAGCATCCAAATTCTGGTTGTTTGGCTTCAATCCAGATGGTGTCACCAGATGAGCCAAGTAATCTACTTCATTGCAAACAAATTTGCATTTCTTTGGGTTGAGTTTCAAGCCTGCTCTCTTTAAACAATTAAACACATGCAGCTCTCAGGTGAACGACATGATCATGCAAAGATTCTGAAAGACTATTACATCATCCAAATTGACTGATACAAATTCTTTGCCACTGTCAGACTGTAGTTCATGCAATAGTCTCTGCATTAAATGCTGGAACACAGCAAGTGCATTCATTACACCAAACGGCATCACTCTGAATTCATAGAATCCCTGGTGCGTAATGAATGCTGCCTTCTCTTGGCTGTTCTCATGAACTTTAGTTTGCCAATACCCTGATGCAAGATCTAATGTTGTAAACACTTCCAACTGATCTAAAAGGTCATTGTTTCTTGGTAAAGGGAAAGTGTCTGGCTTGGTAACAGAATTAAGATTACGGTAATCTACACGATATCGTAGTGTTCCATCCCTTTTCTGACCAAGACAACAGGACTGGACCATGGGCTCTTAGATGGTGTGATCACGTAACATTTCTGCATCCTCTCTAGCTGATTTGCTATCTCTTGGCAGGCAGCAAAAGTTGTTCTTCTCACAGGCTGTTTCCTTGGGGCCTCATCACTGGTGTTAACCTCAAATTCAATCAGGCCAGTATCCCCTCTCTCATCCTCTTCTAGACTAAATATGTCATGATATTCCACTAACAGATTTTCTAAAGTAGGTGCTGTTCTAACAGTAGTTTGTTAGACTCCATCAGCACCTTGCTGATCTGTTGTAGACTCCACTTAAATTGTTCCACTGTTTTCTCATATGGTAGGCTGATATTAAACAGGTGTACTTGATCTAGTAGGGTCTTACTGCCTCCTCAACTAGAGACCATTCACAGACAACAAGTATGTCTTCATCTTTAGCAATGACAAACTCCACTCCAACAACTTGACCTCAGTCCATACCTTTCTGTAACTGACTCTCCAGTATTGGCTACCACTGCTGCAGAAGAGCCATCCTCTTTTGCTTCTATAAGAGACCCTACAATCTTCAATGAGGTGTGCAGTGAATCTGCAGGCTCTAACATAACTTTGCTTTTCACAGTACTTGTACTACTGTAGTGAAATTGGCAGGCAAATGTGTAGTTTTAATCAGATTCACTAGTGAAATGTTCTGTGCTCACTGAATTGTTGTTTTTAGAGCAATTGTGCATATCTAGAATTATTGTTGTGTATATGATAGTTACTTCTGATGATCTATATCTTCAAAATCACAATCCAGTGCTTGTGGTCAATGTACCCAGGAACCAACTGGCTAAAGGGCAAAGGCTCAATCATCAAACACAGTCCTCAAGTGAACAATATTATAAAATGAATCTAAAAAAAATTATCACAACATCCAAATGATCAGATATGTACATTTTTTTACTATAACCAGACTGTAATCCATATAACACTTTTGGCATACAATATTGGAACACTGCAAGTCCATTCAGCACCTCGTAAGGAATCACATTGGAACTGGTATAATTGTTGGGTGATCGAGATTTAAAGTTGTAAAATACTTGAGTCATTAATCCTTGGTGAAGGGAATAAATCTGGCTTGGTTATAAAATTTGGTAAACACAGAATTGAAGTGATCCATCCCAGGACTGGACTATGGACTTTAAGATGGTTTTGTCACCCTAATTCTTAGCATATTCTCCAATTTGTCAGCCATTTCCTTTCTAACATCGAAGAGTACTCTCTTAATATGCTTCCTCCTTGAGGGCTCAGGGGAAATGGAACACTCAACTGCCACTGTAGATCCTAATCTAGAAGAATAAACAAGACAACCCACTTTTTCTACTCTTGGGAAGACGAAATGCAAAGGAACTACAGAAGAATATGCTGAGAGAGAAGATCCTCCTTGTGAAGAAACTTACAATGAAAAGGGTAGCATTTTACAAGTGCGTCTAATCAAAACTGTATACATACCAGCTATTACTTCTGCAACAGTGCCTGTACAAATGTCACATGCACAGGGAACAGTGCTTTTAAAGCATTATATTTTTGACCCTTCTTTACAAATTGTAGAGTCTCTTGTTAGCACCAATTCCACCTCTGTCTTCTTGCTTCCTGCCAGTGGAAACAATGTTTCCTCCACTTGGACCAAAAGCTGAAGCAGTCAAACTTCTATGTGCAGCTTGCACATCAAGGTGATAGTCAACTATACCCAACCTATATACGTACTGCATCAGATAACAACAGTTGGTTAGGTGCTACTAACTTAATGTACATAGTACCACACAATATTTTCTTACCAAACGTAATATTTACTTACCAAACGTAATATTTACATCTATCTCTCCATCTAAGTTTATGGGCTTTTAATCATTGGTACATGCTTTTGTTTATCTCTAACCCAACCCAGCTGATGAAATAATGTGATAAAGTAAATCACAACAGATAATTGCTAAGTCTGATCCTGTGTGTATCAAACTACTGTAGTAACTGGTACTCCCTCTTCAACACAACACAAATTTCTGCCACCTTCACATAGGATCTGGTCCATATCATCTTGTTATCCTTTGGAGTGTTTGTATTGTATCTTAGCCAAAAGTTACACATTGTGCATGAACTAGTAACCAAATAACTACTATACATGTATTTTCTATTGAGTTGAGCATTCCAACTGGCTGCCATTGGGTTATTGGCTGTAGTGTACTTGTACCCGACTGATATTAATATCCAGTTCTGAGTTGTTTTTGACTGTTTGTCAAACCAAGCCTCCAACTATTTAACTGCGTAGTTCTATTTCCATCTTCTGTAGCCTATCTTATAAATGTTTCATTTTCATCTCCTTCTCAAACATCAGTTTATGATGAACTAAATTCTGTTGGCAGTTTGTTTGCCAAAGTTCTTTATTTCTATCCCTTGCCTTTTTCACTACCTGCATGAGATCTTGTACCTGTGAACATGATATCTGTTTATGAAGGGCTTCATCCGTAGTAGTCAATTCTGTCACTTTGGCTCTCTCCATCTCTAGGATTCTAAAAGATGCTCCTGCTGGGCTGATAATTCTTCCTTCAAATGTACCACATCCTGCAGTGATGTGTTTGCCAACTCAGTGTTCATAAAGCTCAGAACTTGCTCCAAATATTTTCTACTTGCTCTTCCCTGTGAAGTATGGTCATCTAATTAATTTGCAGCCTGACTGTCTTGATCTGGCTTTGTCCTAGATGAATCTGTCACCAAAGTTGAAACTAACAATTCTCTCTCTGGAGCTGGTGATAATGTTCTGTATTGCACAATATAACTGTAAGAAATATTTCATTGAAATCTTGCAAAGATAGTTCTTCCCTTTCCTCAGTCTGTGTGACCACTACTTGAACATGAGAGGGGTAATGGTTACTCTCAGTAAGTATTACACTTATTATTACTATTATATCATTGCTTAAAACTGAAGGCAAATCCAATTCCTGCATTAGGTAAAGCTTAAGTCTCTTAGAACTGAGAGGAAAGTTTACTGTTGTGTACTAAACATCTATCCTGCTCACAGGCAAGAAAACTATCTATAGAAACAAAGTCTATTGCTCTTTAGAGTACTACCTCTTAACAACACTGTCTCTCACCTAGCCTCACTTCCCTAAGTGGCACACTCACCCAAACGTCTTCATAACTTTCTTTTTCATTCATATCTGTTTTACTCAAAAGGGAATTTTTGGAAGATTTTGGATCTGTTAATCTCCAGAAAATTCTACATCTATTAATTTCATCTTACTTCCAGGTATGGCCAATTTTTACCTTCAACAACTGGACTAATAAACAATGGATAAAATACTTGCATGTTTCAAATAAAAAAATCTGTAATTTTTACATGCTTTTTTCTTTGTTATGGAAGGATCTAACTGTAAAAAATGGATATCAACATATTCATCTAATCAAGAGAAGTTCTAAAATCTTTGTTTCATTGCAGTAGAACAACGGATACATCAATTATTGACATTTGTTTACATTACATCAAAGCAATCATATGCAATTGACCTTTCTTCACTGATTTCGTCTCTGTATGTAGTGAAGAAAGGTGATATAATAAAAACCTACCAAGCAATGAATTCCCTTCTTCATGGCAAACATGATAATGCAAGTTGTAACTCTGTATATCTTTGCATGCATAAGTTGCAACCATTTTTGTAAGTGCCTGTAATTTGTTTTCTCTATGCTTTCTGTACAAATTAATCTTTCTGTTGTTGCTACTTGTAACTCCAAATTTTATTCGCATATGAGATCAAAACTTCACTAGAGCATACTATTGGCTATGTAGATTATAAGTAAGGAATTTGAAAACTGTACCATTATGCCAGGTTTTTGCCAGATGCGGTCACAAATAATTTGGCAAACATAGCAGAGTTTTGCTTAACCAGTCACATATATAATTGTGTTTTCTTATGCGGTACCATCCACAAGCATGCAATAATGACTTACAGATCTTTAGACACTGCTTGAAGTATCTTAGTTTACTACAGTGGTATATCCCCAGTACATGGAACAGTTAATTGTTTGTTATTTTAGTAGTTTTTCAGTAAACCCGCATTCACTGATGTTTTACTGAGAGTTTAAAACTTAGTAAAATAATTATGTTCCATATACTTAAGTCTACTGACACTTTACTATCAGTATGTCTACAGCAAGGCATCTTAACAAATTAGTAAACTAAGAACCTTCAAGCAGTGAGAATTGCAGGTACTGTACATATAAAATGGCTTGATTGTTTAAAATTTGAATTTAGAAGAGTACTCCTGCAGGTGTGCTGATATGTAACATCATGTATTAAATAGGCAGTTGCAATTATTATTAAGCTAATAACAGCTTCGAAATTAAAGTTAGTTGAACATGGCTATTAGTACAAAATAATTCATGGCTATTGAAACCGCTTTGAAAATGAAAAATGTAAACTCCAGCTAGAGTGCTAGGAATTATCATACAGTGTGATGTTACTGCATCATCACACTGTATATTTGGTAACATGATGGTTTGGACCTTTCTCAAACAATTCCAATAGGTTTATACAAATTTTAAAACAATCAGTGGAATTTTCTACTGACTGACTGACTGACTGACTGACTGACTGACTGACTGACTGACTGACTGACTGACTGACTGACTGGCTGACTGACTGACTGACTGACTGCATGACTGCATGAATTCCTTACTGACTGATTTGTGACTCGATAATGGCAAAAGCTACAAGCTTGATTTTTCACTATTTTTTGTCGCTTCAGCCTGGTGGTGGGAATTGTCCCAGTTTTTGATTGTAACTGCGTTGATTGCAGAGTTCCTTCTCATTATATGTTCTTCATTTTTAATGCTATGTAGCAGGCTGAACATTGCTGAAAATGAAGCTTAATGGCCACTTGTGTATTTTAGTAATTGATACACTGTAGTTGTGCACACATTCAAATGAAAACAATAATCCTGACACCATTCTTTTTTTCTAATGCATTATGTGCATGCTCACCAGTCATAATAATGTTACAAATAAAGTTAACTAACAGGTATATTAGGAATTTTAAGTTCAATTAGGGATCATAGAAATCAAAAGTAGTGAAACAAGAGGGGTTGCGTACATATACAATCCCTAATTCAGCTGTAGGCATAGACTGAAGGAAGGATTTAATCTCCACTAGCATATCTTCATTTAATGTATGTAGGTGACCTCTCTTGTTTCCCTACTCTTAACTTCTATGATTGCTAAAAATTAAAATTTAAAAATTAAGAGATAGGAACTATGTTATAATGTGCTGTGAACTATGTTATCTCACCTGTCATCCCCAGTCATGATAGGATTGATTATTCTACTTGTGCTCATTTTTGTGATAATGAATACACATCAATTATGATACTACTATTATTGCGTCATTCACAACTACTACATGCTTGACTTATCAATGATGATCTGAATTGCATCTCTTGTATCTAGTACATAGCCATAGCATCAAAGGCGATTGTAAGGGGGGCCATGGCTCCTTCTGCTGAAAATAACTGTTTTAAATATCTTGGAGAAAGTTGCAGTATAGAATGGTATTGTTATTTTAGCATTTTCATGTTTTTACCATCAATTTTAGACTGTTTTCAAGCTTTAAATTGCAAAAATCCTGCAGCTTCTTGCACCCCCAGACCCCCTGAAATTCTACTTTATATTACAGTCATTCAACAATAGTTCTACTGTTCCCTACTTGGCCCCCCTGTAAGTCATGTCTAGAATCGCCACCATATTTTTGTTATTACACATTTGCTTTACTGTGTCACCTTAGTTTAGGACCCTTAATTAGGGAGGCTTGAGCCCTCTATGGAAACTGGATACAAGCCATGGAATGCGTGAAAACTGTTTTTTCAACAACTTTACTTACTATTATATATGTGACCAGATTTGTGAAAAGGGGTAATCCACGTACATCCAATTCTATGAATTCAGAAGACCATAACTAAGTCCTCAGGTAATGCATTAATGTGAAAAGTTCTCCATCTACTAAATAGACTATGTTGGTGCTCAGCACTGACCAAATTATAAATCAACAGCCTTTTCCAGTCTGTAGTTATGAGTCATCAAAGTTGATAAATTGTGACCAGATTTTACAAAACTGATCCAAATCGAACATCAAGCAAAATCAAACTAACACCACCAGTGGATAGCTACACTATCGTACTACTAGTTTTGACCCTCAGTACTACTCAAACTACACGAGGCTGGTTTTAACAGACGTCTTTTCTGAGTGGTGTGGAGTGCTCAAATGGCAGTTTCAGGCCTTGTGAAGGACCTGGCTTGGCAAGAATCAGTGGTTTACTGGTGGACAGCCTTATAATGTTGGCCAGATGTGTTCCCTGTTGATTTTGCTACATATCAGCCACTAAGGAGCCAGCACAGCCTTGTAATCTCATGTCTGGACTCCAATCATGGTCTGCCTCCATTTTGATGTCTATCTCTTGCCCTCCCCGCCACCCCCCACCCTCCAGCGCTTTGTGAGCACTCGTGATACTACTTCGCTCGCCCAACTGCTCAGATTTTCTATCTTATTTGGCGGGAAACTCTACAAGCAACTACAAGAACTGGAAGTGTCCTGAAAGGTAACAGATTGATGCATCTTTTGTGTAAATTTCATACGTGTGCTTGCTATCCTTGGAGAGTTATGCTGGCTTCAATTTTTTAAAACTGTTTATCTCGAAACTTCTAGTGTGCGATTTGGATCATTTTTCCAAAATCCAGTCAAAGTTGGATATGTATGGAAGACCCCTTTTCACAAATGCGGTCACATATTATGTCACTATGTAGCACTTACTCTTACTCTCACATGGCCAGACCTCTATTTTAGTGCAGTGGATATCAATTAAAAGTGCCCACACTGAAATGTTGCACTTAATATCAAAATTACCATGTTTGCATCAGTGACCAAATAAATGTTTTGTTTTGTTTATCCTATAGGTACTTCATTTATATTGTTATTGTGAATATCACATGTGTACACATTGATTATGACTATGTGTGTGATGTGTTCTTTGAACTACTTTTGTTACTTTATATATACTTCTTTATTTCATGTTCATTTCATCAAATTTGATGGATGCATAGTTTGTAAGTTATCATAAGTAATCTTAATTCAATTAATAATGTTATTATTGTATGTGCACAACATGTGTACACATTGATGATGATGCGTTTATTGTACAGCTTTGTGAAATGTGTGATTTGTAATTGTGTCAGTTGTATATGTACAAAATACAGTACATGACTATTTATTGGTGATAAATTTAAAAAGGTCACAATGTTTCTGACTGTACGTGTTGCCTGTTTTACGGCATAAACCACATGCACACACACATCAGTTTCTTTCTGGTGTCAAACTGTATTTTTAGTGTAAACATGAGCCTCATGCTGTAAGCAAGTTCATTCATGAAACAACACTCATAAGACTTATGTTATTATCAATTGTGTAACTTGTATAAATTGTGTTGTTGTGAACCTTAATTTTAGCGTAATCTTGATTTTGAAAGCATTCTTTTGAGTATAATAAGGTTGATTTTTTAGCATTACTCAAAATTATAACTTAAGCATAATTGGCTCAAGCCTGCTGGCGATTCCCAGCAGGCTCAAGTTTCCACCTTGCAGGGCTCAGATAAGTGATAGCCTTGATACGTTTTCATGCCAGGTAGTCTGTATAAACTACAGGTATGCAAAAAAATGTTAGAATTTTCAACTAGAGTAGGGACCATAGCATATCAATAAAGAGTACTGAGTCAAGCTGGAGTAGTGCACAATATTAAATCACAGTAAAACAATAAGAAGTGTTATATCCCTACTGTGCATTCCCATTATGGTATCTTGAGCTCAGTAGGGATATAACACTTCTTAATGTTTTACTGTGATTTAATATCATGCACTACTCCAGCTTGTTTCAGTACTTTTATCAATGTGCTATGGTCTAGTGATGTGCGATAATAAGTTTACAACTATATCAATTAATCATGATAATTGCATCACGATACGATAGTTATCATGATAGTAGATCCAATAATTATTTTCTATGCATATATGTCATACCAAAATACAGCAAAGTGCAATCTCAGAGAATAAATACATAATTGAGTAATCAACGAATGCTTTAATTGTTAGAGTAATTCCAGTGATGTAAGAATGTCTAATATTGGTGCTCACGATAATCACAAGCTATTATCATATTACGATGATGAACCTCTGCGATACGATTATAACACTATAGATATTATAGCACATCACTACTATGGTCCCTACTTTAGTTTAAAATTTCAATTTTTTGTGTACTTGTTTTTTGTAACATAATATTATTATGACTGGTGAACCCATGCATGCTGCATCAAAATACAGAAATGGCACCGTATGTCCCAGCTACCGATTATATATCGTCTGAACCTTTATGCTTCATTGTCAGCTATGTTCAACCCATTACACAGCATTACGAATCAAGAACAGTTTGAAAGGCACCTCTGCAATCAAAGTAGCCACTATGAAAAATATGGATGATTTCTGTTACGAATGGAAGCCATCATGCGTTACCGCCAAATCGACACCTTTTGCCTTGCCTTTTGCTGTCAGCAAAGATAAATGGGACACTACGCCTGAGCCTATTATGCTTTTGAAATTGCCTATTATGCTTTTGAGCATTGCTCCAAAATATCTCCTATTATGCTCCAATTATGCCCAATTGTGATCCAAATATGCTCATATAAATTGTGTTTTTACTGCTCTATTAGAGTACCTAATGCATCTGTGAACGTTCTATTAGGATATTTTATTACGCGGTGACTGTTCTATTAGAGTATATCGATCTTTAACTAATCTTTTTTCACAACATAGCTGTAAATCGGATTTTTACCATATTTGCACACTATCCCATTCTGTATCATGCAAAATAGGCAGAGTTTCAGCTTCTCTGATAACCAATGCACAAAAATTTTGCCTATTATGCTGGCATTATGCTGAATGCTTTTGGCTACCTATTATGCCCCAAATTATGCTGGCATAATCGGCGCAGGCCTAGACACAAAAGAGAACACTGGTAAGTCCATGAAAAATGCATTGTACATACACCCTGTATTGAGGTATGCCAAAAGACATCTCTCAGTCCAAAGCAACATCGAACAGTGAAAAATCAAGCCCGTAGCTTTAAGTTATTTTTGTCTGAAGACATCAGTCAGTCAGTTACTCAGTCAGTCAGTAGAAAATTCTGTTTATAATTATGTTTACAAAAATTCCATAGCAACGTGTTGAAAGTGTTTTGGGTCGATCTGAAGGCTTGTTTGGGCTTAGTTTTACCTAACCAACAGGGCCGCCCAGAGAAATTAAGGGGCCCAGGGCAAAGAGTTAAAGTGGGGCCCTTCACCCAAGTTGTAAGGTGAAGACCAAAAAATAAATAAATAAAATGGTCACAACCTGCTGGCAATGACAATAACTACCCATCACCAACCATATCTACTTATCTATAAGCTTGCTACACTGCTCCTCTGAAGAATACTGTGACTGCTCTATTAGAGTATTTAGATCTGACTGCTCTATTAGAGTATATCGATCTTTTAAACAGGTATTCAGGGGGCCCTTCATGGGGCCTCCTGGGGCCCCTTTCAGGCTGGGGCCCGGGGAAAAATGCCCCAGTTGCCCCCCCCCCCCCCCCCCCCTGTGGGCGGCCCTGCTAACCAATACTGCCCCATCATCATCAGGGAAATGTAAAACTGGTTATTGGGTGATGTTTTTTCATGGGCCATGCCCACACCTACTGTACTATACAGTATTATTGTAGTTCCCTTTTTACACAAAACCTGAAGGGTATATGTAGTGGAGTATTGGTCATGTTTATTACAATGTTAAAAATTAAAAATATGTTGGTGCCATATTGTCTGACCACATTGTGCAAATTAACAACAAAATAGAAGTGGCGTTTTATTCACACAAGCACAATACAGGCACATATTGCACTTTGTGTGAGAGGATCAAAGCAATGCCGTGTACTATATTGTTCATACAATGCTAAATAGCAGCATAACTGTACTGTATGAATCATAAGAACAGTTTTGCAGCTAATTGGACAAATACAGTACAGTTATGAGCTTAATTGGGTAATTATAGCACACTTGGGCAAATACAGTACAGTTACATGTACGCTATTTAAGGAATGTTACAAAAACAACCCACTGGGACAGCATGTGCGTGACACTGAAAATCACTAAATCCAGCCAAACTAATCGTACCAGTTCATTTTATAGCTATAAATACTATAAATACTTACTGATCATCTGATCACAAAGTTATTTAAACACGACTCCACTAAGACAGCATGACTGATCACGTGCGTGACATTGTAAATTGCTATAACTATAGCCAAACTAATCCAATTAGTTTGTTCTATGGCTAGAAATAGATTATATATGCACTTACTGATATCCTGATCACCGAAGATTGCAGTGGTTTGAGTACTAGAGAAAATCGCTCCAAACCAGATGACCAAGAAGTACAATGTAATACTTAAAGTACTGCCTATGTTTGTGTGTATGAAAAAAACAACCCTCAAGGGTGTCTCAAGGAAAATATAGCACTTGACTTCGCCTCGTCCTGTATTAGCCTCTCAGCATTCCCCCTCATACTGTATTTCCATACACAAGCACGATGGTGCTTAACTATAACATACAGTGCTGTATGCACATCATAGTTTATAACTGAGTACAGTAGGACTTCTTTTATCTGAACATATTCCTGTTTGTAACCTTGACAACTCCATAGGTACAAACAGTAGTGCAGTTAATTTATTAACCACTATAATATATTATATTAACTGATGGTAATACATCACTGAATGTTAAGGTTTTGCCTGTGGTCACCACCAAATGCATCAAAGAATTAACCAATGGGTACAACCATACCATCAACAAACTACTCAACACTCAATGTCTTTGAATAGCTGCCCTCCAGCAACTCACTCAATTATTAGTCACATGCAGCACTTTTAATTAGATGTTCAGTAGACTAAGTGTTTCAGATGTTTGAGACCTGAAGTCCTAATCTGACCAATTATGAGTTGACTGCATGCACGCATCATTCTAAATACTTTCATCATCCTAAAACAAATAAATTTGAGCTCCTAAACTGGCCTATTCTAAGCATGATGCATCATTCACAATACCATAGCTTGAAGTTGTTTAAATTGCTCTAAAAACCAGTGCATGGAAACCAAGGAATTCTGGTCATCAGGGACAATGTAGCTTATAGAGTAAGTCTTGTCTGTTGACACTAATTCTGGCAAGATATTATTGCTAGAGCATTTATATACATATAATTACTAAATTCTGCAGTATAAACATGCACGTTACTGTTATTCCTTGGGATTCCTTGTCCAATACAAAAGTAATATATGTACTGTATAAACTATATGTGCAAAATGCACAAAAGTACGTACACATGTGTAGAAGCATTAGCACTCATAATCTCTACAGCATATTATAGAACAAAAGAAAACCCATCCTTATACAATGCCATCCATACTGTTGTAACGTTACCACAGTGTAATTTATTAACTCTTGATTAAGGCACATACTCCATACAATAGTCCAATAGTTTTAATTACGCAGGTGGGGGAACCCCAAAACTACAACCTGTTACCATTAACAAACTTGGTGTCATTTAATTTTTATATGTTAAGGCATACTGATTAAGAATCTACCCATACAAAACCTTTAGCTGGCAATTTTACAGAGAAATACGTGAAAAATCCTTATCCTACTGTATATTTATGTACTTGATGATGCATCCAACAAGGCTCTTTCCTGCACTTTCTGTTTGTCTCAGAACAAAGCCTGATACATCACTGTACTTGCCTGTTATTGAGAATTCTGAAAAACTAAACCATATTTCCATAAGCTAAAGTTATGGTGCCTTGTTTACAAGACCGTGTGAATTTTACACAAAACAGGCAATACCTGTGTGGAATTTGGAAGATTTGATGCAAGTTTTAACATAAGTGAAATTGTGTGCACTCTTTAAAGGGTAGCCACTGTACAAGAAGGCCTACTCATCATACGTTCACAAGAACTGTAAACACAATGTTCACGCACTATTTCCTTTATTGCACATTCTTTGGAAGCCATGTACATATTTACTTACTGTAGATGCAACACATAAGTGGATAGTTTCCATTTTGTCTGCGTAGTATGCTGAAAAAGCTAACAAGTAATGATCACAATTTGACTGAGGTAACCATAAAAGTATTGGGAAAAAGTTTTGACTTCAATATCACTTTAATCAAAACGCATGGTAGTGTGTCGTGCGGCCCAAGAAGTCGGCATGCCACATCGTGAGTGTATATAAAAAAGCTTTGAACTAGTGATATTAAATAATATTAATTTTTTTGCAAGATGAGCATAGCATATAGCATACATTTTTACTGATGACAAATGCTACATTAGACCATCAGACCAGGTTTTGATGTGAATATATAGCTCAATGTCTAAATTTAGTATTTACTTGACAGTACAGAAATGGCTCTAAGATGTTCTTACTCTTCATTAACAGACAAACAAAGTAATATATAATTTTAATCAATATGAGTCTTGTTTCACCGCTTACTGAAGCAGTTAAAATGTGCTTAATTGCATATGATATTTACTTATTCCACGTCAATGAATTTGTTTGTTCAAAACAATATACAAACTTGTCTGGTTTTTGCTGTTTTCGCTGTATGGAGTGTATTGTATAAGTGCTGTAGAGCATAATAAATTTTAGCATCATTTACAAAAATGATTTATTGCATTAAGTAGTGGGCTACAGGGTACAGCCAGTAACTAAAAATTTATTCTTTACATCTTAAAGAAGAGAAAGGGGAAAGATATGAATATCAGCTACACATGATCAATACTTGCCATTAATTTTGTATTTAAGTTACCTTAATTTATCGGTACATTAGATTTAGCTATTTTAGCATTTTGGTCTGTTGCTAATTGACTACATCAATTCACAAATTACTAAATTTGTATATGCTAAGTTCATCAATATACAGGATCGCTAATGTATTGCTCAGCTTAAGGTATAGCTAGTGTGCTGGTTCAAACTGTAATGTCCAAACAGTAACAATGAAGATAGGGCTTGAGAGGATAAATATAGACTCATCTGTGTGTAGAGTACACAAACGTAGAATTTTACAGCACCAAAGTCCAAAATCACATATACAAGTAATTTTTGGCCACAACGAACCCTCTTATAACCTAGGCACACTGAACAGCATAAATGCTGCAGTATCATTTGAGCTTACAAGGTTGAGCTTCAAGAGGTTTAGGAGTGTAAACTGTTAAATTTTATTAGCTTCAATTGATGCTAAAATATAGGGAGATTCATCAGATAAATTTAGCATGAAACTTTGGTACTGATAAAGCGAAAACAAACATTTCTCAGATGCAAAACCCTTGTTAACTTTATACATGCTAAGACGTTCACTGTTTTACTTAAGCATGTCAACCCAAGCATCAAGTTTGTAGCAACAACTGTAAATACATGATATTAACCCATTAACGGCCACTGCTGCCATATAGTGGCATGGCATTATAACTCACTCATGGAATAAACTTTAGCTTCACTATAACTTGTAAAACGCGTTTCATAGCAAGATGCGCTAGTACTGAAACAGACTCGCCCATAGATGTCCCGTTTTGGAGATAACAGGACTAATGCACGTTTGTTATGTAATAGCATAAAGTGTTACCTTTTATAATAGGCAAGTTAAATCATTCTTCGAATTAAAACTAGTAGCTGATTACAAGGAAAGTGTTATACATCAATGGAGACAGGTAAAGTCGACAGTTGACTGCTTTATCTCAGATGTGGCGTGGTGGACACGAGTGCAGGTACGCATGTGCAACAGCAGAAATGGAACAAATCACCAAGAAACCAGCTGTGGAATGTATCGCTCTGTAAGTAAACTAGTTCTTTAGGGTGTGACACACCTTAGTAAATAGCTAGTTGGGATTCCGTTGTTTGTTCGGGCTGGTGACTTTATTGTTTGATAACTTTGTTGCGGTTACTGTTATGTAAACAAAAACAACACAGCCGACTTCCTTAGTTTATAGCGAGTATTTAGATATACATATGGTTACTAAGTAGTTCTGTGTACTGGAAAGTTCTTATAATGTGATTCGACAATTGGGCCAGTGGTCCCGGAGAATTTGGTCGGCAATGGGTTAATTAATTAACTTAAACAATTTGACAGAAGCTGTTCTCAGAAAGTGATTAGTATATAGCAAGATGTTTGGAGCAATGGTAACATAGCAGTGTTAGGCCTGCACCTAATATGCCGGCATAATTTTGAGAATAATAAATTATCAATTTCGTGAGAATAATCCCGGAATAATAGGATAGTTACAGGCATAATTTTGGAATTATTGGACGTCCACGGGAATGATCAGTGGAATTAAGTGGTGTGCCTCTTCTTGATTAGCTAGAAGAAAGAACTAAGCTACTAAGAACGATAGATAGCTGGCATTATTATACAAGTGCTGGCTGAAAGAGGCTGAAAAAAACCTCTAAAAGATCTCTATAATATAATAAAATGCTCAAATACACCAATAGAGCAGTCAGACCGTTTCATGTTAACAATCTGCAGACAGCATCAGGAATTTAACTGCATGTTTATCAGAAACTTATACATCTTATAGTAGTGTTAGGGCTGAGGTAATTATGCTCATGATTCTTTGCATTATTCTATTCAGAATTTCCTGGAAAAAGCTTGCATTCTGCTCCAAAACTTATACATTATTCTCAAAATTATTCCAATAAATTGAAATAGAATTGTCTGTCTATTTAATATTCTATGGTTAATTATTGCACATAAACAAGATATTTCAATGTTCTAATAGAGTAGTATGCAAAAATAGGATTGATTACTTTATTGGAGTATATATAGGTGAATGTTCTATTAGAGTATCTCGATCGTTCATTCATGAAATCTTTAAAATAATTATTTCAAAATGCTAGCATAGTGCTAGAATAATGATTTCTGATCCAGCATAATTACCGCACCCCTAACCAGTGTATCTTCTTTAACTCTTTCAACAAACATATTGATATTGTTATCTACTAAACTTAGCATGTAGTTATAGCTACAAACTTTTTAATCATTACTCCCGATAGCCATTTTAAGTTTGTTGTAGTGACTATAACCATTACATGTAAGGTGCAGAATGCTTCATTTATGGCTAGCTATTAATTAATTAACTCTGGAAAAACTACAGCATCTTGAGAACTAAGCGACTATAGCTACAGAAACAAGATACAAGAATAAAAAAAATTATTAGGTAAAATTTTGGGAATAATCGGTAATATTTTGAACATATTAGGCTCAGGCCTAAGCAGTGCACAGGTCCAGAAGACAGAGTTTTCAAGAAGTTGCCAGTGTGTGGCACGTGGGTAACTTTTAATAACTTCATGCTGGATGTTCTATTAGAGTAGTTGACTGTACTATTAGAGTATTTTTCAGTAAATCTAAGAAAAGATTAGCCATTCGCATTTCTCTTTCCATCTTTTCATTGTCCATGCATACATATAAGATGCGTGCAATTGCATCCGTACTACAACTTCTAGAAGCTTCCTAGCTTGCACATAGTAAAATTTTGGAGGGGGCACCCCAAGCATTCCTCTAAATCCATCCTTGTACGGTAAGCCAAATGGAACGTCTCAGGATGAAGTGACGTCAAACAGTGATAGTAGTTCTCCAGTTACGCATGCCTAAAGGTTTTAGGCAGGTAGTCAGTAGAACATTCCATAGATTTTTTTTTTTGATTTAAAAAAAATGTAGCAATCTATTAGAAGCGTTTGAGGGCATACTGAAAGCACTTTTAGGCTTGACTTTGCCTAACCAATACTGCCAAGGCACCAGGATGGTATTGTGAAGCTGGTTTTTGGGTTATTGTTTTGGGCCAGAAAGACCCAAACTTTCCTAATTTACAATACTACCATACTACATGTGTGATGATTTTGTATTCTACTGAACTGAGAAACTGTATGACACCCATCAACTAGGGGAGACAAACATCACAAGGGTTGTTGACACAGGCAGTTGGTACGTATATGTAGAATCATTTTGACTATTGTCAAGGCCTTGTTTACATAGACAACAAATGTGACCCGGTCTTTTAAAAGGGGTCTTATAGCCTTTTCAAATTGCCACATTTGACTAATCATAACTCCTTATGTTTTCAACCTATCACCTTCATATTACACCACGCTATAGTACTATGTTATGGGTATAAGGTGACCAAATTTCAGAGTGATAACACATTCACAAGTCAAGTTATAGTTTGCAAAGTACATCATTTGAAAAGGCTATAAGACCCCTTTTCACAGACCAAGTCACAAATGTTATAAGAAAACAATAAGTTAGATACAGGGTTCTATGAAATGTTGTGACACTAGGTCAGGGCACTACTACATGTCATGTCCTGAATACACTAGGAATCAACCTTTTAGGTTGCCATAGATTCTATTTTGCTACTAATTATTATTCCGGCATAATGTATGCATGCCTAGTTGTTGTGTAGAGGAAAAATCAAAGACCTTGTATAAAAGTTTACCCTTAATAATTTATATGTTGAGTAATCTTAGAGTTACGGTAGAGCAGTAACAGTGAAACAATAAATTTGTGCAGTGACTATTTTAAAATAACATACACTTGGTGTTAATTGATCATGACTTGTGAGTGAAATGGTCTGAGTAGTTGGAACTATTGTGAACAGGAGAATCTGTCTAGTGAAGTGTTTTACCCATCAATGCTTATGAGCTATAAAAGCTTTGAACTGGGTATGGTGATGATAAATAATATTAATTTTGTCGCAACATGAGCATACTGTACATGTTTACTTACAGTATGACAAATGCTACATTAGACCATAGATTATAGACACACACAGATGGGATTGTAAACTTGCAGCTAATCCTCACCTACAGCCAGGTGTTAAAGCTGTTGTAACTCTCCAACGGATGGTATAGGAGAAATGCTTCTTTGACTTGGGTGAATGGTGGATCATAACCACTGTATTACACGAATTACAGCCTTGTAGTAGTCTCTATTGCTGAGTAATCGGTACAATAAAATCCTTTGATGTTCGACGCTGGATGCCGCCTAAGGCCATAACTCATAGCCCACTATGCGAAGAAGCATTTTGCATTTATTTGGGTACGTAATGTACGTCTAACAATTTATAAATCCACTGGGTTTGTTTAGGTACTACGAGTAAACAGTACCACCAGTGTGTTGGTTAGAATTGTCCACTAGCCTAAAATTCCGCTTCATAGAAAATTCTTTCAAAAAGTCAGCAGAATTGCTTGATAAGGCACTTGTATTACCTGACAGGCTTATTTAATACAAAATGGAATTTTCCACAACAAACTTACCTTGAGGATGGATTTAAAAGATTTTTGTGATATCATGTAACATGTTTCCAATCCCGTGTGTGTGTGTGTGTGTGTGTGTGTGTGTGTGTGTGTGTGTGTGTGTGTGTGTGTGTGTGTGTGTGTGTGTGTGTGTGTGTGTGTGTGTGTGTGTGTGTGTGTGTGTGTGTGTGTCTATAATCTATTATTAGAGCATCAGACCAGGTTTTGATGTGAATAACTCAATGTCTAAGTGCAGTATTTACTTGACAGCACAGAAATGGCACTAAGGTGTCTTTCTCTTCATGAACAGACAACAATTTAACATAATAAATTTAATCAATTTGAGTCTTGTTTCACTGCTTACTGAAGCAGTTCACTGTTAAAAGTAGCTTGTTAAATTAACGCTTTGAGTAATTACAGTACCCAAACTTGTTAATTCCTGTAAATTTTTGTGAAACGGTACCAAATATAACCATCTTTGTGGTGTTAATGTAACAAGCCATTTTAAACAGTGTTAAAATGTGTATAATTGCATATGATATTTACTTATTGAATGTCAATGAATTTGTTTGTTTGAAATAATATACAAAATAGTCTGGTTTCTGCTGATTTCACTGTATGGAGTGTATAAGGTGTCCTACAGACCTTCAGCATTTGTACTGTAAAACATTAATAAATAAATAAGTGCTGTAGAGCATAATAAATTTTAGCATCTTTAAAAAAAAGATTATTTTATTGCAATATTTAACATTAAGTAGTGGGTTACAGCAAGAATTTATAATATACAATATTAAGGGAGGGTGTCAAACTGCCAATACAGCCTGTACAAACACACTGAGTAAAATTAGACTTTTGAAAATTTTGATCTAATTGACACATTTACTGGTGGAAGGCAAGTGTTGATATATGTTGAGATGGTGAAACCTGTGTACAAACCAAGGTGTTGATATTCTATCTTACTCAGTGTATTTGCTGGAACATACTCCTGTTGAGTTTTACCATGAATTACACATTAAAGTTCTGCTTTATATATCTTTCACAACCTCAGCTTGGTAAAACAAATTGGCCTTGTTATTCCTTGCGATTCCTTGTCCAATACAAAAATAATATATGTACTGTATAAACTATGTGCAAAATGCACAAAAGTACGTACACCTGTATAGAAGCATTAGCACTCATAATCTCTACAGCATATTATAGAACAAAAGAAAACCCATCCTTATACAATGCCATCCATACTGTTGTAACGTTACCACAGTGTAATTTATTAACTCTTGATTAAGGCACATACTCCATACAATAGTCCAATAGTTTTAATTACGCAGGTGGGGAATCCCAAAACTACAACCTGTTACTATTAACAAACTTGGTATCATTTAATTTTTATATGTTAAGGCATACTGATTAGGAATCTACCCATACGAAATCTTTAGCTGGCAATTTTACAGAGAAATATGTGAAAAACCCTAATTCTACTGTATATTTATGTACTTGATGATGCATTCAACAAGGCTCTTTCCTGCACTTTCTGTTTGTCTCAGAACAAAGCCTGATACATCACTGTACTTGCCTGTTATTGAGAATTCTGAAAAACTAAACCATATTTCCATAAGCTAAAGTTATGGTGCCTTGTTTACAAGACCGTGTAAATTTTACACAAAACAGGCAATACCTGTGTGGAATTTGGAAGATTTGATGCAAGTTTTAACATAAGTGAAATTGTGTGCACTCTTTAAAGGGTAGCCACTGTACAATAAGGCCTACTCATCATACGTTCACAAGAACTGTAAACACAACGTTCATGCACTATTTCCTTTATTGCACATTCTTTGGAAGCCATGTACATATTTACCTACTGTAGATGCAACACATAAGTGGATAGTTTCCACTTTGTCTGCGTAGTATGCTGAAAAAGCTAACAAATAATGATCACAATTTGACTGAGGTAACCATAAAAGTATTGGGAAAAAGTTTTGACTTCAATATCACTTTAATCAAAATGCATGGTAGTGTGTCGTGCAGCCCAAGAAGTCGGCATGCCACACTGTGAGTGTATATAAAAGCTTTGAACTAGTGATGATAAATAATATAATTTTGTTGCAAGATGAGCATAGCATATAGCATACATGTTTACTGTTGACAAATGCTACATTAGACCATCAGACCAGGTTTTGATGTAAATATATAGCTCAATGTCTAAATGCAGTATTTACTTGACAGTACAGAAATGGTTCTAAGATGTTCTTACTCTTCATAAACAGACAAACAAAGTAATATATAATTTTAATCAATATGAGTCTTGTTTCACTGCTTACTACTTATTGCATGTCAATGAATTGGTTTGTTCAAAACAATATACAAACTAGTCTGATTTTTGCTGTTTTCGCTGTATGGAGTGTATTGTATAAGTGCTGTAGAGCATAATAAATTTTAGCATCATTAAAAAAAAAGATTTATTGCATTAAGTAGTGGGCTACAGGGTACAGCCAGTAACTAAAAAATTATTATTTACATCTTAAAGAAGAGGAAAGGGAAAGATATGAACATCAGCTACACATGATCAATACTTGCCATTAATTTTGTATTTGAGTTACCTTAATTTAGCAGTACATTAGTTTTAGCAATTTTAGCATTTTGGTCTGTTGCTAATTGACTACATCAATTCACAAATTACTAAATTTGTATATGCTAAGTTCATCAATATACAGGATTGCTAATGCATTGCTCAGCTTAAGGTATAGCTAGTGTGCTGGTTCAAACTGTAACGTCCAAACAGTAACAATGAAGATAGGGCTTGAGCGGATAAATATAGACTCACCTGTGTGTGTAGAGTACACAAACGTAGAATTTTACAGCACCAAAGTCCAAAATCACATATACAAGTAATTTTTGGCCACAACGAACCCTCTTATAACCTAGGCACACTGAACAGCATAAATGCTGCAGTATCATTTGAGCTTACAAGGTTGAGCTTCAAGAGGTTTAGGAGTGTAAACTGTTAAATTTTATTAGCTTCAATTGATGCTAAAATATAGGGAGATTCAGCAGATAAATTTAGCATGAAACTTTGGTACTGATAAAGCGAAAACAAACATTTCTCAGATGCAAAACCCTTGTTAACTTTATACATGCTAAGACGTTCACTGTTTTACTTAAGCATGTCAACCCAAGCATCAAGTTTGTAGCAACAACTGAAAATACATGATATTAACCCATTAACGGCCACTGCTGCCATATAGTGGCATGGCATTATAACTCACTCATGGAATAAACTTTAGCCTCACTATAACTTGTAAAATGCGTTTCATAGCAAGATGTGCTAGTACGGAAACAGACTCGCCCATAGAGGTCCCGTTTCGGAGATAACAGGAGCGACTAGTGCACGTTTGTTATGTAATAACATAACGTGTTACCTTTTATAATAGGCAAATTAAATCATTCTTCGAATTGAAAACTAGTAGCTGATTGCAAGGAAAGTGTTATACATCAATGGAGACAGGTAAAGTCGACAGTTGACTGCTTTATCTCAGATGTGGCGTGGTGGACACGAGTGCAGGTACACATGTGCAAGAGCAGAAATGGAACAAATCACCAAGAAACCAGCTGTGGAATGTATCGCACTGTAAGTAAACTAGTTCTTTAGGGTGTGACACACCTTAGTAAATAGCTAGTTGGGATTCGGTTGTTTGTTCGGGCTGGTTTTTACCAAACTTTAGACTTTATTGTTTGATAACTTTGTTGCGGTTACTGTTATGTAAACAAAAACAACACAGTCGACTTCCTTAGTTTATAGCAAGTATTTAAATTTACATATGGTTACTAAGTAGTTCTGTTTACTGGAAAGTTCTTATAATGTGATTCGACAATTGGGCTAGTGGTCCCGGAGAATTTGGTCGGCAATGGGATAATTATTAATTAGGCCAATGAAACTTGATTGCCAGTTTCTCATTCAGAATTTTGAAAATTTGATGCGGGCGGGCGGTTATTAATCATCATTCATTATTTTCCAAAAGCACAACACACATCCCAAACATGAAGATTTCTGCCAAAAACAGCGAGACCTACATTGATTACTCTTGCATAAATACCTTACGTATATGTTAAAGCATAGCCTTGCTCGTGCTATATGAAAAATAAAGTACGAGGCGCGCGGCCGAGATGCTAATAAAGCACTCAGCTTCGCCTCGTGTTTTATTAGCATCTCGCTTCGCCTCGTGCTTTATTAGCATCTCGGCCGCGCGCCTCGTACTTTGTTTTTCATATAGCACGAGCAAGGCTATGCTTTAAATGATTTATGGAACTTTCTAGTCGTGTAGCTTCACCATACACTAGGACTCGTAATTAACAAGCGTTGCACGAACTATTAGCAGCCTGAACGCACACAAACTAGTTTAACAAAGTAACTCACGCGTATTTCACCATAGTTTGGCATAGTAGACGTTTATTGCGTTTTTTGGCAGATTTTTTGCTCGCAACCCACAATCGATTCTATTGTGAGTCACATGGTGAAGTATTTCTGTGATATCTCCAGGACTTGTCCGTTTACATTAACAAACGTAACAGCAACGTTACCTTCTCCCACCCATCATCGAAGCATTTAGGTATGTCTATAAAAGCAATCCAGTGGTGGAACTCGTATTGGCTGGGGTGATTGATCACTCAGCGCGGTGAGGCTATCAGCCTTCACTGGCTTGGGTGATTAGTTGTACTGGCGCGAGCCCCGTAGGCTATTAGCCTACACTAAGGCACGTGGGCAACTGTGCTGTATTGCCCACATGCACCGCAAGGAGTGCTTTATTCGTTGAATAAAGCACTCTTTGCGGTGCAATAAAGCACTCTTTGCGGTTGGCCGGCTGAGAGTGTATGTTATGAAATTTAAAGTACACTTTTCCCTTTGATCTCGCCCACGCAAAGTTCTATAATAATCTATAACAGGTGATTTTTCCATTAGAATATAGCTGATTGCTCTATTAGAGTAAAAGTGACTGCTCTATTAGAGTATTTCGATCTGAAATACCAATAATGAAATTCCATGTGGGTTGATCAAAAGCATGCGGGCGATGACGCGAAACTGCTAATCAAGTTTCATTGGCCTTAACTTAAACAATTTGACAGAAGCTGTTTTCAGAAAGTGATTAGTATATGGCAGGACATTTGGAGCAATGGTAAAATAGCAGTGCTAGGCCTGCACCTAATATGCCGGCATAACTTTGAGAATAATAAATTATCAATTTCGTGAGAATAATCCCGGAATAATAGGATAGTTACAGGCATAATTTTGGAATTATTAGACGTCCACGGGAATGATCAGTGGAATTAAGGGGCGTGCCTCTTCTTGATTAGCTAGAAGAAAGAACTAAGCCGCTAAGAACGATAGATAGCTGGCATTATTATACAAGTGCTGGCTGAAAGAGGCTGAGAAAAACCTCTAAAAGATCTATAATTATAATCTAATAAAATGCTCAAATACACCAATAGAGCAGTCAGACCGTTTCATGTTAACAATCTGCAGACAGCATCAGGAATTTAACTGCATGATTATCAGAAACTTGTACATCTTATAGTAGTGTTAGGGCTGAGGTAATTATGCTCATGATTCTTTGCATTATTCTATTTAGAATTTCCTGGGAAAAGCTTGCATTATGCTCCAAATACACTATTCTCAAAATTATTCCAATAAATTGAAATAGAATTGACTGTCTATTTAATATTCTATGGTTAATTATTGCACATAAACAAGATATTTCATTGTTCTAATAGAGTAGTATGCAAAAATAGGATTGATTACTTTATTGGAGTATATATAGGTGAATGTTCTATTAGAGTATCTCGATCGTTTATTCATGAAATAGTTAAAATAATTATTTCTAAATGCTAGCATAGTGCTAGAATAATGATTTCTGATCCGGCATAATTACCGCACCCCCAACCAGTGTATCTTCTTTAAGTCTTTCGACAAACATATTGATATTGTTATGTACTAAACTTAGCATGTAGTTATAGCTACAAACTTTTTAATTATTACTCCTGATAGCCATTTTAAGTTTGTTGTAGTGACTATAATCATTACATGTAAGCATAGGCGGATCTAGGAGACACTGTCAGGGGGGGCCAAAGGGGGGCAAGAAGTTTTAGCGCACAACAGTGTTTATTCCACTAAGAGGATAAAAATAAAATTCTAGTACACAAATTATATTCATTTGCATAACTTTATTCAGCATGTAGATGGATGAATGATGGACGTATAGTTTTTACACTGTAGTTGGAGAAAACTTTTTAAAATTAGACCTTCTAGGGTTGAATTTGAGAGAATTTTTGATAGCACTTAACTAACAAAGTGTATGCTTTGCAATGCATGCAAAGATTGGTTAGCCTATCTGAGATAAACCTATTTGGTGGTAAAGTGTATACTAAATCAAAATAAGGAGTAGCTAGTTTTGTTATGATTTGTGAAAATTGTAAATTGATGTATTACAATTGCGACTGTTCTATTAGAGTAGTGACTGCTCTATTAGAGTATCTCGATCTTTGCACTAAAATTCAAAATTTATTGCCTCACTTTCTTTACAGTGGACAGGTGTGCAGTTTAGAGTCATAGTGTACATTTAAACTGTTGTCTTCGATTTGCCCATTGGCTTTCTATATACTTCTGAATACAATGTAAATGCATGATTCTAGTTTCTGGTATCAATATAGTACTGTAGGTCCAAGGGGGGCAAGAGAAGGGCCAGGGGGGGCACAGCACCCCTTGGCCCCCCCTCAGATCCGCCTATGCGTGTAAGGTGCAGGAATGCTCATTTATGGCTAGCTATTAATTAATTAACTCTGGCAAAACTACAGCATCTTGAGAACTAAGCGACTATAGCTACAGAAACTAAATGGACATTGGAATAATAGGCTAGATACAAGAATAAAAAAAGAATAATAGGAGAAATATTTGGGAAATTCTGCAAAGAGTAATAGGTAAAATTTTGAGCATATTAGGTAGGCTCAGTTCTAAGCAGTGCACAGGTCAAGAAGACAGTGTTTTCAGGAAGTTGCCAGTGTATGGCACACCGGTAACTTTTTAAAATTTCATGATGGATGTTCTATTAGAGTAGTTGACTGTACTATTAGAGTATTTCAATTTTTAGCTGCTTTTAGGTTAAGTCTTATACCCAGTGTTGGGCAAGTTACTTTGTAAAAGTAACTAGTTACATATTACATATTACTTGCAACTGAACTATTTAGTTACAGTTACATATTACCCATAAAATAAAGTAACTGTAATAATATTACATATTATATTACTTTGTGTCCACAGCCTTAAGCTGTCACGTGTGAAACTACCACCTTATCACGTGACATGATTGCGCTGTTGGACAATATGCAAATTTTGGTTATAAGTAAGAAGCTGGTGAATAAGCTTCATTCAGTAGGCTTCGTTACTTCACTGTGGCTAGGCATTACTCAGAGGATAACTAACGAGATTAGTAATTTCGTTACTTGTAGTAATAATATTACGTAATATTAGATTCGTTACAGTAACTATATTACTTAGGTAACGCGTTACATTTGTAAGTAAAGTAGCTTGCATTATATTACCTGTTTTTATAGCGTATTTCGTTATATTACTTTGTTACCACAAAAGTAATAATATTACGTAACGCGTTACATAAGTAGCGTGTTACTCCCAACACTGCTTATACCAAAAGTATAATTTGAACCTCTCTCAGTAATTTTAAGAAAAGATTAGCCATTCACCTTTCTCTTTCCATCTACGTATTCATTGGCCATGCATACGTATAAGATGCAATTGCATCTGTACTGCAACTTCTAGAAGCTTCCTAGCTTGCACATAGTAAAATTTTGGATGGGGGCACCCAAGCACCCCCTAAATCCACCCTTGTACGGTATTCCAAAGGAACGTCTCGGGATGAAGCGACGTCGAACAGTTATAGCAGTTCTCAAGTTACGCATGCCTAAAGGTTTTAGGCAGGTAGTCAGTAGACCATTCCATAGATTTTTAATTTATTTTTATTTTGTTGCAATCTATTGGAAGCATTTGAGGGCATACTGAAAGCATTTTTGGGCTTGACTATACCTAACCAATACTGCCAAGGCACCAGGGTGGTATTGTGAAGCTGGTTTTAAGGTGATTTTTTTGGCCAGAAAGACCCAAACCTTCATGATCCCTAATTTACAATACTAGCATACTACATATGTGACCGGATCTGGAAAAACCTGACATAATTGCGCATTTTTCAAATTCCTGTTTATTAAATATTTATAATCTACCTAGCCAAGTGTGCCTACTGGCAAAGTTTCAGCTTCATGTGCCAATAGCTTTAGGAGTCACAGCCCTACAAAGTAGCAGCAACAGAAAAATCGATATGTACAGCAAGTATAGGGAAAATAAATTACAGGTGTTTACAAAAACAGTTGTAACTTACCAACGAATCGGGGTGTGGAGCTACAATTTTCACCATTATGTTCACCATGAACAGGGGAATTAATTACTGGGTAAGTCTTCCTTTACTCACCCTTCTTCACTGCATACAAAGGCGGAATTCATGAAGAAAAATCGATCGCATACGATCGCTTCATTGTGATGTAAACAAATGCTCATAACTTCCATATCCTTAGGTCTACTGCAACGAAACAAAGATTTTCCAACAACTCTTGAGCAGGCGAATAAGATAATATCTAGGGTTTTATTGTTAGTCCCTACCTTCACTAAGAAAGAGGCATTCAAAAAATTTACAGATTTTTTCAACAATACGCAAGTATTTCACCCATTGTATTCAATGCTTTATACTGTAAATTTAAGCTTGCGCTATTGTGTCAGGTTTTTGCAGATCCGGTCACATATGTGATGATTTTGTACTCTACTAAATTGAGAAACTGTATGACACCCATCAACTAGGGGAGACAAATATCACAAGGGTTGTTGACACAGGCAGTCAGTATGTATATGTAGGATCATTTTAACTATTGTCAAGGCCTTGTTTACAAAGATAGCAATGTGACCCGGTTTACGAAAAGAGATCTTATAGCCTTTCCAAATTGTCAGGTTTGACTAATCATAACTCCTCATGCTATCAACCTATCACCTTCATATTACACAAAGCTATAGTGCTATGTTAGGGTATAAGATGACCAAAGTTCAGGTGATAACACATTCACAAGTCAAGTTACAGGTTACAAAGACCATGCATTTGAAAAGGCTATAAGACCCCTTTTTGCAGACCAGGTCACAAATGTTATAGGAAAACAATAAGTTAGATACAGGGTTCTATGAAATGTTGTGACACTTAAGCAGGGTCAGGGCACTACTACAGGTCATGTTCTGAATACACTAGGAATCAACCTTTAAGGTTGCCATAGATTCTATTTTGCTATATACTAATTATTATTCCAGCATAATTGTGTGTATGCATGCCTATATATAGTATGTTCACATTGAGCTGAATCCTGAAAAACAGCTAAAAATTAAAAGTGAGTTATTTCCCAACAGAGTTAACATTTCAGCCAACCAGATGATTATTGGTAACAGCAAAGGTATCAACAACAGACATGTATGGTTAGGCTCCATTAAAAGTTCGGGAAAGAGCTGTAATGGGCACTGTACTTATATGGCTTCCCCATAGGAAATGTATTGTGAAAATTTTGATTGCCTGTAAATATTATGCCAAACATTTGAACAAAAAGATTTTGAAATATTTTTAGCGGGTCAAGCAGTACTACAAATGAGCCATATTTCAAGATCATGTGTAATTGTATCCATGAGTTATTAAACATTTTTGAGGATTCAGCTCAACATGAACATACTATACGTAGTTGTCGTCTAGAGGAAAAATCAAAGACCTTGTATTGTTAAAAGTTTAGCCTTATCTGTTGAGTAATCTTAGAGTTATGGTAGAGCAGTAATAGTGAAGCAATAAATTTGTGAAGTGATTAAAATTATATACAATTGGTGTTTAATTGATCATGACTTGTGAGTGAAATGGTCTGAGGAGTTGGAACTTGTCTCATTGTATTGTGAACAGGAGAATCTGTCTAGTGAAGTGTTTAACCCATCAATGATTATGAGCTATAAAAACTTTGAACTGGGCATAGTGATGATAAATAATATTAATTTTTGTCGCAAGATGAGCACACTGTACATGTTTACTTACAGTATGACAAATGCTACATTAGAACATAGATTATAGACACACACACACACACACACACACACACACACAGAGGATTGGAAACTCGCAGCTGATACTCACCTACAGCTAGGTGTTAAAGCTGTTGTAACTCTCCAACAGATGGTATAGGAGAAACGCTTCTTTGACTTGGGTGAATGGTGGATCATAACCACTGTATTACATGAATTACAGCCTTGTAGTAGTCTCCGTGGCTGAGTAATCAGTACCACAAAATCTTTGATGTTCGACACTGGATGCCGCCTTAGGCCATAACTCATAGCCCACTACGCGAAGAAGCATTTCGCATTTATTTGGGTACATAATATACATCTAACAACTTATAAATCCACAGGGTTTGTTTAGGTACTACGAGTAATCAGTACCACAAGTATGTTGGTTAGAATTGTCCGCTAGCCTAAAATTCCACTTCATAGAAAGTTCTTTCAAAAACTCAACAGAATTGCTTGATATAAGGCACTTGTATTACCTGACAGGCTTATTTAATACAAAATGGAATTTTCTGCAATAAGACTTACCTTGAGGATGGATTTAAAAAAAATTGTGATATCACATGACATGTTTCCAATCCCTTGTGTGTTTTTGTGTGCGTGTTGTGTGTGTGCGTGCGTGCGTGCGTGCGTGCGTGCGTGCGTGCGTGCGTGCGTGCGTGCATGTGTGTGTGTGTAATCTATTATTAGAGCATCAGACCACGTTTTGATGTGAATAGCTCAATGTCTAAATGCAGTATTTACTTGACAGCACAGAAATGGCACTTTTTATAAACTTTTGCTATTGAGTAGATTTTAGCTAGAATTTTTACAAAGGGGCAGTATGCCAGCCATAAAACTGCTGAAGTTATACGAGTGCAACCAGCATTTTTACATAATTACTCAGAGATTGTAGTGAACAGCAATTCTCACTTCCATACAGCCTGCTACAATAACTGGCAATCATTTTGAATCATTTGGTTATAGAATTACATGTTCTACACAGGTTATTTAAACCAAGTAGAACATTGTTAACGGCCTGAATGCTCAAAGGTAAAGTAATGGCATGGAGTGCTTGGAAATGTAGCCACAAGAATAGTAGAACTAGCCCATCATAGACTATTAGTTAACTGAACAGGCTTGTTTACTACAAGTTCTTGTCAGTGATGCAACCGTGACAGCAATACAAATTTGTACAAGTTGCTAGAGCCTGACTGATGTGGCTGCTTGCGATTTGCACAGGGTGAAACTTATTGGAGCAGTTCTTTTCACTACCAAAAACGACAATGTAAACTGCAGGAGAGACACATTACGTGTAAAACAATATAATTTTATAGTATTACCATCACTTTTCTTGAAATTATCTGTTACAAGTTTGCTATTTTTGTGGCGTGATGCAATACACAACAATTTATTACATTAAGATTTACGAGATGTAAAATAGCACTTGTATGGCTTGGTACACTGTCTCTTTAAGTAAGGTGAACAACCATGATTGTAACAACTCAGTGGTTAAGGATTGGGGTATTCAGTATGGAGATCCCTGGTTCAAACACTGTGGTAATTTTTTTTCATCAAAAAAATATCATACACTTTTCATTGTCTGATTCATTAAATAATAATCCTTTGCATTGCTCCAGTTTAGGATTCAATTGAGATCAAGCTGTAAAGAAATTTAATGTATGATATCATCTAACTGTAAAGGGGAAAGTGTCCTTAATATTTCATACTGTGCCAAAGTGTGCTATATTTTCCTCTTAAGTCTACTTTATTTTCTTTTTATGACAATAACATTCTTTTTGTGAATGTTACACAACCATAAACACGACCAATGGAAACACTGGAATGACCACCACTAACAATGCTGTCAACAACATTACCATAGCAATTAATAACAAGTAATGGCTATGCACACAAATGTTTGTAATTCCACTACAGTAATCGTAGTACAACTCAATCTTAAATTGTTTACTAAACTTCCGTCATGGGTGTACGTAAGTCTAGCTAATTCTTTCTAAGATTTAGTGGGCCTCTGACATTGAGGACTTCAACTTTGTTGCATTGATGGCCTCACTCCTGAACAACAATATCTAGCCTTCCTAAGTTGTTCTCCTCGTCCTCCTGTCCCATTACTAAGTGAGTTCTGGATCTGACGAATCATAAATCATGTGATAACTCAGCATTAATAATTATTAATGGCTACAAATTAACCTTCTGCTAATCATGAGTATGTAGGCAATACTTTTCTCACTGCCATCATGGTGTTCCTTATACAGTTACCTTCTTCTTGATTGCTACTCTGGATTCATATATTCAACCAATTAACTCACTGCATACGTTTGTACACTACGGAAAATGCCAATAACTACATGTACAAGAGGGCACTCTCAAATATTCAGACAGGTGTCAGCTCACTTAAATGTTTATTCTCACTCATTTTCTCCTGCCACTATAAAATATGGAACAGCCTCCCAGCTACCGCAATTGAAGCAAACAATATAGATGACTTTAAGAAAAGGATTGTAGACTATGTTTGCATTAGCCCAGCTATAGACTAAAATGTTGTTCGCTTTGTGCTTATGTATGTTTCTTGTGTGTACCCGTGCTTTATACTCCCTAATTAAGGTCTGCACAGTATCAATTATAAATAAATATAGCACTCGGGTCTGGTCTTGTGCCAAATATAGCACTCAGCTTTGCTTCGTGCTATGTTTGTCTTTCGACTACATTCTCTTGCTATATTTTCCGTACTGCACTTGTCACGGTGCTTTGACTACTATATATTGATATGGTTAGAAATAATCTTACTTTATGTCATCAGCAAATAGAAATAGCAAGGATAATATGATGCAGAATAGTAAGTCATTAATGAACACAGCAAGCAGAAGTGGTCCAAGAATGCTTCCTTGTGAATACCTGAAAGAACAGACACCACACTTGAATACCTGTTGTTGATGTGCACCCATTGTTGTCTAGAGCTAAGACGTTGCCCCTGATTCCTAGTAACCACAAGTTTATAGTTTGCCATGTGAGACTGAATCAAAAGCCTTCTAGACTAGCCTTTGATTGCATTTAGAGCTACAGTGGATCCTCAGTTATTCGAACAGCTTTGTTCTTATAGTTAGCCAAAAGTATTCAGATAAGTGAAATTGTTCGGATAACTGAAACCCATTGATTTATATGCAGAGCTTTGTTCAACTACTCTAATAGTCACATTTGGTGTTTGTATAATCAAGGTACTCGGATAACTGAAGTTCAGATAAGCGAGGATCCACTGTATTTGAACTGTGTTAGCCAGTAGCAGAAGTTATAAAATGAATGGACCCAAACTGTATGTTTAATAGTGATTGCAATAGAAATGGCATTGAGTTGTCATATGTGACCGGATTTGCGAAAAGGGGTCTTCCACACACATCCAATTTGCCAACTTTGGCGATTCATAACTTCGGATTGGAAAGAGCTATTTCCTTGAAAGTTGGTCAGACGTGAGCACCAACATAGTTGAATGAGTGGTGAACTTTTCAGGTTAATATGTTACTTGCTCACTAAGTTATGGTCTCCAAAGTTTACAGAATTGGATGTGTGTGGAAGACCCCTTTTCACAAATCCAGTCACATATACTATATGGTCTTTCTAGAACTTTAGAATAAAGGGATAGGATGATAGTTATTCATTGCTACACAATCTCCAGATTTGAATATGGGTGTGATGAAAAGTATCAGCAATTCCTTGGGAAGTGTGCTGTTGGTTAGCATCGGGTAGACAGCTGATGGAGAAGTGGGTAGCATAGAACTAGTTCATATGCTTTCCACACTTTTGGACTAATCTAGTCAAGTCCTTGAGCCTTCTCGGGGTAAAGGGAAATAAGAGCATTGTAAACATATTTTGGAGAATGAAAATGCTTTCCAGGATATTACTGTTGCTACTGTTGATATAGTCGGTAAATGAGGTTGGTGAAGAGTTCTTAGTAAAACTTGAGAAGACAGTACTGCACTTAAGGATTTCACTTCTTAAGTTATCAGCTTTTGTTCATTTTATTGTACAGTACTGTCATTAGGTATTAATCTTTACTTTGAGCCTTGTATTATGAGGATAAATGAAGTGCTTATGTAAATATGTTTTTATAAGCAATTTGTAATGTTCTTTGACACAAAACACACAATAATAGCAATAATGACATAATAGCCACATGTGGTAGAGTAGACTAACACTTGAAAGGCTTCATAATCCATCATGCACTGTGAAATATTGTAGTTAAGGGTGCTAGCAGGTTTTTGAAGCAATTCAAGGGACACTCACATAACCACATGTGGCTGTTACATCATAATTGGCAAAATTACACATACTCAAAGTATCCGTGTTAGGCGGCTGTGTTTTGCACCAAAGAATTGACCAAGAAACAGCCTATTTCGTTTGAAAACCATCACGAAAATGATCATCTGGGTCCCCAAGAGTGACAATAGAGTGAATTAGCCTGAAAGTGTTAGTTTTGAAGACACGTGCGAACACAAGCTGGTTTGTAGCCAACACACGTTTTTCCTGTGTATTCTCAAGTGATAGCGTAAGCTGGCAAGTTATATTTGTAATTGTACACCTATTTTTAGGTAGTGACGATGTCCCAGCTGGATTTATCACCCATTACAAAACATTGACTGTGTGTTGTTACAAAGCGTTACCTATCGAAGAGCAGGCTTGGCAACTCCACAAGCAACAGGAAGGTGTCCCAGTGTGTAAAGAAACAACAGCTTTTCTTTTGTTCAGAACTTCATTTATAACTTGTTATTTGATAAAGTTGGAATATGTGGTTTATTGGAATTTGTTGTAATAACTTGTTGGCGTGCGCAGGTTCTACACTGCATTGTAAAAGGTAATATTCTGGAATGCACGATAGTCGGATTTCTACCAAACTTTTGGTTGGCCATCAGTGATAAATTTGCAAACTTTTGGTACATGGGATTATAATTGTTGTGATCCAGCACAAAGTTACAAGGCCTCTAAGTTAAAATTCATTTGCGAGCACTCGCTCTTTGTTTATAGCTCAAAGACAAATCCATGTGCTAAGTTTCCACAAGTTTATTGAAGAATCTTCACAGCGAATTTGATGCCTGTGCAAGCAGCCAGTATCTCAGAATAAGAAAAAATGTATGGGTTAACTTTGAGGGATTATAGCGCCTTAATGAAACAAGGTGCAATCTTATACTTTGGTCTCTGTATAGTAGAAAGTTAGGTCAATCTTTGAAGCAGTAGTTTGGATTCCTATAACCTCCATTTGTCTGTATCAGTCGTAAATGAACAGCATTTGTGTGGCTTCAAAACCCACTAGCACCCTTTATTCGATGTTTTGTGTCAGTGAATATATGAATGTTATTTTGTTATTGCAAGTACTGGAATTTTAAGTTTGATTATGGATCATGGCCAAAAACTGAGGTGCAGTGAAACAAGGTAGGTTGCCTACACCTGCAGATAAACTATTTAATGGACATTGAATCACTGCTTCAGTTTATGCCTATTTTGAATTACGGGTTAAATTATATTTGCAGGTGTAGACGACCCATAGACTGAATTAAGTAGGGATTAAATGTCCAGTGTTGTCTCTGCAGGTATAGATGACCCATAGATAGAGATATAGAGATTAATTGTGCACAGGTGCAGTATATCTGCGGAGGTACACAATATTATAATCAAGCACTAATGAGCCTCAGGAGGCAAGCAGTTAGTAGGCTACCCAGCACGTTTTATTCTTCTCAGTCAATCACACAGTGTTTTCCAATACAATACATTACTAGTAAAAGACTTCTATACTTGTCTTTGTTTGCATTTGAGCTATCTGAACCGTGTTAGCTACACTAGCAGAATTTGTACATTAAAATGGATGGACCCAAACTGTATGTTTAGTAGTCATTGTATCAGAAATAGCATTGTTTTGTCGTACACTAGTCTTTCTAGAACTGTAGACACAATACATAGTAAAGAGATAGGATGATAGTTGTTCACTGCTGCACAATCTTCAGATTTGAATATAGATGTGATAGAATGTATCAGCAATTTGTTGGGAAGTGTGCTGTTAGTTAAGCAGATGATGGAATGGGTAGCATAGAACTGATGCACATGCTTTCCACACCTTTGGGCTAATCTGGTCAATTAGCACTGTAAACATATTGTGGAGGAATGAAAATGCTGACCATAATATTACTGTTACTACTGTTGATATAGTCAGTAAATAAAGTTTGTTGAAGAGTTCTTAGTGAAACTTGAGGAGACAGTACTGCACTGAAAGACTTCACTTCTCAAGTTATCAGCTTTTGTTCATTTTATTGTACGGTACTGTCATTAGGTATTAATCTTTATTTTGAGCCTTGTATTATGAGAATAAATAAAGTGTTCGCAGAGCTTGCACAATTATACAGAGTATACAGGTTGTAGTTGATTAAAGTCTTTAACAAATCACTTGACAAATCACAATTACAAGGCAGCAACAAATAACAACAACTAGTAGTATAATAAGAACTACACTGCTTATATAATCTAGCTTCATGTGTTTAATATGCACATTAATCAAATCAGTCTTGTTACAAACTACTGACATCATCACATCATATCCCTCCCTTGTCCATAGCGTCATGTTTTAAAACATCCAAGTATTTGTTTTTCTGATGACTTTTCAATGAGTATGGACATCTGTTAGACTGTTCATTTTGCTGTTTCTGGCAAATGGTATCTTCCTCTACACTGAAATAGAGGTCTGGCCACACAAGACTAACTTACTCTGTACTATATAGAAATTCTGCAAAGAATGTGACAGTTAACGCTTGCTAATTGATGACATCCCTTCAGATATCCTTAGAACGTGAGCTTCAGTAGCAAACTACATTGTTTTGAACTTCTGTTTCAGTAGAGTGGCTTACCAGTTAGAGATTTTTCATAAAGGGCGCTTATAGACTGAAATTGATATGTGACTGAGCTGAAAGATAAGTCTGGCCTAACTTGTTCCTTGAGTAAGTCTTTGAGCTTGCTCTAATAAAGATATCATGCTAGTTGACTGTCATTGTTATGTACATCCCCTTCATACAACATGAGTGCTGTAAAACGAACAATAGTAAAATATTTATTGATGTATCACAACATTGAATTGATGGTTTGACTTTAAATAGACTTCATCTCCTTAGTTAGTTACTATATTAAAGTAATTCATCTCATATTTTGTGACTGATCAATATATGTGACCATTTTAATAGAGTAGCATTACTGACTGTTCTATTAGAATTTCTGACTGCTCAAATAATTCTTTTTAGGGAATTTTGCAAATGACAGATTTTCTTACTGTTAAACTTTTATAATTGCTTCAAAGTACTAGCGTAATTGCAGCACCTTCACAAAGGCAACTATGTGACTGAATTTTGGAAAATCACTCTTATGATTGCACCTGAAACAATTAGAATTTTTGAAACTAGCATGGTGCTGTTAATGGTAGAAAACACTTCTCAAATATTTCTAAAACGTTTTCTTGTAATTCAAGGTATCTATGGTTTATTCCACCCTTAAATGGGTAGGAATTTAACTTCCAATGCTGTGTTTCAGAACTAAATATTTTATGTGTCAAATGCGCCCTTGAGGGTGATTATCCAAAATTTGGTCACATGTAACATTTTGCAGTAAACTGGTCATAATGTCTTGTCATATGTAGGCTTGATCGGTTGTGGTAGGACAGAGTGGGACATTTAAACTAAGAATTAGATTGTACATGATTACTAATTCTGGTATATACTTTTGACTCATTCATTGCTCTACTGTAACATTGCTAATTGAATGGGAGTAGGCCTAGTACATTCATGGCCACCCCCCTTGGGTTGTAAGAATGTAGTATCTCCCAGCAACCAAGTGGTAGTTATGATTAGCAGTACAAGCCATAAACCAATCAGATAAACTGTATTCCTTAGGCTCCATCCCTTTTCTTTTGATAGCTAGGATATTATGTCTGAGCAAACTAAGTTATGGTCCAGACCCAGAGGTAGCAAATGTCAAATGTCTGGTGATCGACTGTTATAGCATAAGTAATTGATTATCGACCAAATTTCGTACTTATAATGGTATAACTTATGACAGGAACCTCACATCTACTTCCAGATTTCACCATCAT
This sequence comes from Dysidea avara, assembly GCF_963678975.1. Taxonomy (NCBI): domain Eukaryota; kingdom Metazoa; phylum Porifera; class Demospongiae; order Dictyoceratida; family Dysideidae; genus Dysidea; species Dysidea avara. The sequence goes on from NC_089273.1 coordinate 279,995, forward strand.
AATTGGCTATTCTTGGTCTCCTCCATAATCTAAGGTTGTATACACTATTGTTTGCCTAAGCAGTGCATGTTAGACTAAGACCATATTATAAAGCTGTGATTATCGACCACCTGTACAAATTCAATAAAAGTATTATTGACCACCCTGCTACTTCCCTTACACGTGAATACTCTGCATGCAATTTACCTTCCACTGATATACTAACATAATAGATTTTCAAATTGTTTATGTGCGTTATTGGCAAGTTATACAGCACACAAATAATATTGTTCACACAGTGTATTTGTTAATGCAAAAAGAAGAAAAATGTTGAAATCCATCATTGTCTGATACAACATCTTCAATGCAGTCTTCATGCAACCATCTTCCACACTTGAAGAATATCCACTCTGCTCCACCCCCTTCCAGTACATCATGATGCCATGATTGAAAACACATACAATGTATGTTCGGATCAATATCTTCATTGTCCATTACGTTCTTTTGCTGAGTTATTTCTGTCAGTAGCTCTTCAGCAGCAATATCACTGATCTAAATCATCAACTCCACCATTGATAGCTGTAATGCCAACAGTGCTAGCACTACTGTTTGTTGTAGTGGAATTCTTTTTCTTCCTAGATACCCTCTTTGATGCTTGTCCTGCTGCCTTCTTGCTCTTTCTTGAGCAAACCTGGGCCCTTTGTTCCTCTTTGTTATTTCTTATGTGTTTCTTATCAGCTCTTTCCTGCTTTCTTTTTTTTCCTCAAGCTCTCTTTTCTTCTTGTTCTCCTTTTCTTCTAACATTGCTAAGCTCTCATCACTAGTAAGTAATCTAGCACAAGGCAATGATCTCCCTGGTGTAGATGATGGCTCCAGGGACACTAAGAATTATGATATGCTTGAGTTTGAGGACCTAGACACTTAGCTGGGAGTTTCTGCAGATGCATTAGTTAAAGATCTTTGCACAGTTTGTTCTGGTGTAATACCTGATTGTAACACTGGAGCCTTAGCAACACTCATAGAGCCCTCTGCAGATGCAAAATTCATTCCACCATCTGGTGTCCAGCAAGCATCTGGCACACTAGGATTTCCCAGAATGTTACATGAAAGACTTGATCCAGGGACCATAGCAACCCTGGCAGGGGTTTCTGCAGGTATGATTACTTCATCAGGTGTAGTGGGAACAGGTTGCTCTAGGGTGATGCATGACAACCTTGATGCAAGGTCCATTGTATCCCTGGTAGGGGTTTCTGCAGGTATAGAAATTGTACCTTTGATAATACTAGTGTGGTGAAAAACTGCTACAGGTTCTTCTGGAGAGATATTTTGAAAATAGGGCAACAACTGATTCAGATTCTGAACAGCTACTTGGATATGATTCGGGATGGTACATTCTAAGCCATCGTGTGTAATCTGGGTCAATATACAAATTATATCCTTCATCAAATCTCTTCTTGTATAATTGCTGTTGCTCAGCATTAAAATCACTAGGTTCTGCATCTGTGTCCACAGGCACATCATTGTATGTGCTAGAAATCTCAGTAGCAGGTGATCCTTCATCATTGCTGCAAGGTGGCTTGCCTTCCACTGCTGTATTACTGCTTCCTGATTGTAAGGATGGAACTTTTATAGCTGAAGAATTGAAAGGATATACTCCACAAGACTTAAAACCCGCTATGATAATAGCAGGTATAACAGACTGCAACCAGGCCTTTGAAAAAAGTGAATTAAAATTAAACTTGGTAATTACTCTACCGGGATTACGTTGGAGAAACTCATGGCATACTGTTCTCCATTGTGAGTTTAATGGTGCAAATACTGTGCAATCCAAAGGCTGTGCCTTGTGTGTACTGTGCAGTGGCAAGCACAACATTATTATCTGTTTAGATTTTGTGAGGCGGATAACTTCAGGTTGGTGATGGGTACTACACCCATCTAACAGCAACAATAACGGTCGGGTACCTACTGCATGCTTGATAAAGTAGTCATTCACCCAAGACTCAAAAAAAATCTATATTTATCTACCCTTTATCACTGTAACCTGTAATTTCCCCACTTGTCGAAGCATGGGATACTTTCTTTGCATCAAACAACACTGTTGGTGGTAACACTTGTCCTGTATCACTCGCACATGCAACAATTGTAATCTGACCTTTAGATCTATGTCACACCTTCTTAGTGCCTGTCTTTGCAACAACATTTGGTGCCTTTGGGTCTATAGGGATGCCAGTTTCATCAACATTGTAGATCTGAGCAGGTGAATTTAACAAATAATTTTCTCTTAAAGTGGTTTCCAACAAATTGTAATAATGATTTATGGTATCAAAGTTGAACTATGTGTATTGGCTGTATTGTCCCCTTGCCTTAGTGACAAATTGCCTTATCTTTTACTTAATTTTTCCCACCATCCTGGACTGATCTTATCTTTCCAGAGTGTACCTTTTTCCTAGGAACAGATTCTACTGTGTATGTTCATAACTTCAATTCTAGTCTATCCATAACCAACAGCAGCAGAAACTCAGCCAACTCCTTCTCTTCCTCATTATTTAAGTACTGTTTTGGCCCTGACTTAGTACCATGTGTGACCCTATCCCTACGTCTGTCTTTTAGTGTTGTTTTAGGAACCACAAATTGAAGACTGTTGCCACAAGAAGTACTCAAATGAAGGTATTTCAGTATCCTTGCTATTCCACATGCTCACTATTATTGTTTGTTTACTTTTTTGTAATGTTATTATAACAGGTGAACCTGCGCATATGGAATCATAAGAAAGAATGGTTCCTGGGTTAATGTCTTCCACTTAATGTGTTCCAAGTTAACTATCAAGTACTGACCAGAAAGTGAAGTGGGCATTAAACTGCTTTCAGCTATGCTCAGCCTGTTATACAGTGCTACAAATTAAGAACAGTAGAAGTGCCTCTGCAAGCAATCCAGTCAACACAAAAAATGGATGATTCATGTACCCCAATTACCAATTAACTGATGTGGCCATTATGCTTTGCTTTCAGCTATGTTCAGCTCATTACGCAATGTTACAAGCAAAGAACAGTAGGAGAAGTGCTTCTCCAATCAATCCAGTATACATGGAAAATATGGATGATTCCTGTTACAAACATAGGGAAGCCATAATTCTACCATGAATCTACACTTTGGCTGTAATGGTACACAAAGGAGGACAAAGTAAAGTACATGATGTGTGCATTGTATGTACTGCAGTATGTACTGCAGTATGCCAAACAACACCTGTAAGGCTGATGAGATGTCAAACAATGAAAAGGTCAAGCCTGTATATATCCTTAGCCATTAACGAGTTATGGTTTTCTCAAGGAATTAGTTAGTTAGTTAGTTAGTCAGTCAGTCAGTCAGTCAGTCAGTCAGTCAGGTAGTAGAATATTTCATTAAATATTAAAATTCATAGCAACATTTTTGAAGCACTTCAGGTTGTACTGAAGGTACTTTTGGACTTGGTTATGTTTAACGAATACTTCCGAAGTGTCATGAAGGTATTATGAGGCTGGTTTTACGGTGATATTTTTTGGCCACTAAAGCCCAAACCTTCATGATCCGTAATATATAATACTACTGTACTCTATGATACCATTATAGCCAAATAGCATTTTAATAATTACACATATAGACCATGGCACACCACTAGATATTTTGTATATATAGCTATTAAGTGTACACATGGCATGGCTAGACCATGGCATTGTTACAATACTGTAGTTTAAGGAGAAGGGTGTTGAGTAAAAATATTGCGTTCTCAACTATATCATTGGCATTAGCACTATTTTAGCCATGTGGTCTATCTATATAGACAAGTGTTGTGTTTTACTGTATCATGTACTTACAAACTATGTAGCAAGTTTCATGCTTTTATCCCACAGCGTACAAAAGGCCTTACAACCCTTAGCTATTATGACAATTTATGGAAAATCGTGTAGTGATGAAAGCTTGAAATTTGACACAGCATTAAGAAAGGCTCTCAGAAGATGTAGGGCCGATTTTTATATCTAGGTATAAAACCATTTCTCTACTAAAAATTGGCCCTTTCTGTTTTATTTCCCCAATTAAATTGTTAACTTCTGCCATAGAATTGAAGAGAAACAATATGGTTTTTGTTTGAAGTTAGTAGCATAATATATTTTATTCTAAAAGATTTTGCATGCTACAGTGGAACCTCAAACCTCTTGGTACCAGGGGTGGTCCATAGGTCTGAAAAGTCCACATCTGTGAAATTGTGTGTAAATAACCATAAAAAATATTGGTCAATATAATATAGTTTAGTGTTCTGAACTGGTGCAGGGTATATAGAAAGATTAAAGCATTGTTTTATCCCAGATACCCTTCGTCTCATATGTGTTAAGCAATGTTTCTATCGCAAAATGAAACATAACAAATCTGAAACAATTAGATGTAAATACAAAGCCATAAGTTACATGATTCATTCAAAGTCTAGATAGGACACTGTGGACTACATTTCTGCACTTCCTAACTCATATTCAGCAAATCCTGGAATTTTGTGAATTCAGTCAAATGATGTTGTCAATTTCCTCCCACACTTAACTCCTCAGGGAATTGTATTTCAGATGATATCGAGAAAGCAACAATTTTTAAATTAGTACTTTATATCCCTGTTTACAACTGAAGACTGTACTAGCTTGCAATCTCAGCGTGATTCTGTACAGTGTGATGAACGCTCATTGATTCTATATACAATTCACATCAGAGCATGTTTTTGAAGAGCTTAGCAATCTACAACAAGATAAACCCTGTGGTCCAGATAATCTACTGGTTCAATTGTTAACAGTCACAACTGAATTCATCTCCTTACCTATATCTCATCTATTGCAATGGTCACTGTCCTCTGGTACCCTGCCTAGGGACTGGGTGACTGCCAACATTGTGCTTGTTCACGAAAAGGGTGATAAACACCTTCCATCAAACTATCTCCCAATCAGTCTTACTTCAATTGTTGTGAAAGTTATGGAAAGAATTATTCATCATCAACTTGTATGTGCTTTAGAATCTAAACATCTTATTAGTGATTCCCAACATGGCTTTCACCGTAAACGTTCAAGTGTCACTCTTTAGCTTTCAGCAATTAATGACTGGAAATATTTGCCTTGAAGGATGGAACTCAGTTCACTGTGTATTGTTAGATGTAGCGGAGGTATTTGACTCAGTTCCTTATTGTCGCTTATTGTTTAAGGTTGAATGTCTTGGTGTCAAAGGAAAACTCTCTTGATTTAACCATTTCTAACTTGTCGCGATCAAAGAGTTGTTGTTAATGGTAGCTTCTCAGAATGGCTTCTTGTTTGTTCAGGTGTCCCTCAAGGCTCTGCTCTTGGGCCCTGTTACTTTTACTTTATATTGTTGAAATCCACCATATTATTTCTAATAGTACTGTTAAGTTATTTGCTAATGACTTCACCCTATACAAGCAAATTGCGACAACTTGTGATGAAGCCTTACTTCAAGAAGACTTGACCAAAATATATCAATGGTCACAGTTATGGCAACTCAAATTGAATCCATAGAAATGTGAGAGTATTTGCATATCTTTTAAGCGATCCCCACTGGCTTGTAAATACTATCTTATTGACCAACCAATTCCATACAAATCAGTAGTTTGGTACAGTGTACTTGGGGATTAATTCTCATTAATGGAATGATCATGTTAAACACATATCAGCAAATAGCCTCCCATTCACTCAACTTTCTAAGACACACTCTTTTTGCAAGTCCATCTACTGTTAAAGCTGCTGCCTACAATTGCCTTGTTAGGCCCTTATTGGAATATGCTGCACATGTATGGTATTTACTAGTATATTAAAAATTATAAATTTAAAAATGAAGTAGGGTTTCAAGCTATAAAAAGTAGTGGAACAAGAGATGAACAATGGTAGCTATTACAATATAGCTCAGTGTTAAATCCCTACTTTGGCATGGTATAACAATTATTTTGTGTTCAATGCCAAAGTAGGGATTTTCCACTGAGCTATATTGTAATAGCTACCATTGTTCATCTCTTGTTTCACTGCTTTTAATAGCTTGAAACCCTACTTCATTTTTAAATTTAGGCCAGGCCAAGTTGATTGACAGTTTATCGTCCGGGATATTTGAAAAAGTCATGCGGGCGGGAGGTCATTTTTCATATTTCATAATTTTTTTAACATGGAAAAACATTTAAAAAATAGCTTCACACAGTTGCTAGCTACTTTAACAATGATTGCAGAGCTTATTTGATTACGTCACGGTTAATACTTAGCTATTCGTTTATGCAATCTCCCTTTAGAAATCCATTTATTGAAGGTACTAACAAGACCAGGCTGGGAATAATCGTCACGTTTGTTGCACACACCATGTTTTATATACAAAACGAGTTCAGAAGCGTAAGCAATGATTATCACGTGAGAAATAATGAATTATGAAATTATTGCTCTATTCCTAAAAACCCATGCGGGCGGTGACGATAAACTGTGAATTAATTTGGCCTGGCCTTATAGTTTTTAATATACTAGTTTGTTTAGTTTTTTTTGTTAAAGCATACAGCTAGCTATAAACATGTGAATGTTTTATTAGGGTGACTGCTGTATTAGAGTATCTCTAGTCAAGCCTTCGAAGATGTGCTTGCCCCTAAAAGGGGTGTGGTCATCGTGGTTTCGATCGATTAGACTAGAGTATCTCTACCAACTTGAGGGTGTGTGGTCACAACAGCTAGCGTAAAGGGGGCGTTGTCATCGTGGTCTCGATCGATAATACGTAGAATAAAGAATGGGCGTGACCTTGTTACCTGTCGTGGAGTACTCAGTGGTACCTGCGTACAGTCGGGGGTCGTACAGTAGCGTAGTCTAAGCGCCTTAAATAATTTTTGTAGCGTCTATTATGCTACTTAAAGAAAGTGTTGATATGGAAAATTAACGCCTCAGTATGGTTTTGTTGAATGAAGAAGAAGACAAGCAGCCTGATTGAAGATAAAAGAAAAGACAAAGCGCACAGGGGGCACACTCGTCGGAACCCCAAAAGGCACATCCCACGGGTGAGTTCGTTGTTGCGGCGTAAAATGGTGACCGTTCGCTGCTTCGTTTGGGCTCTAGGCTTGCGACTGTGATCAGTAAGTGAGTGAGTGAGTGAGTGAGTGGGTGGGTGGGTGGGTCGGTGGGTGGGGGAGTGAGTGAGTGAGTGAGTGAGCGAGTGAGCGAGTGAGTGAGACGAAATTTCGAGTTTTGACGATTTTTTTAAAAATTCTATATCCGGCCGCCAGTAAGTGATTTCTTGTTTTTTAACGCTACATTTGATGTTGGATGAACTAATATTATTCCGTAAAGGTGATTTTCGACGCGTAAGAAGTTTCTAAGCTGGTTTTTAAGGGCAGTATTTTTGGCGGCGCGCGTCACCTTTGATGCAAACCGTACTGTTTGATATTATACCAGAGACACTGCTCAACTGGAAGCAATTCAGCAAAGAACTGCTGCATGCTAGGTGTGTGGTAGCAAATGGAATCCTCATACCCGTAACTGGTCCAAATCTTCCATGTCTTATGTACAGGATTTAAGATGATGGCCTTCACTACATACCTGTCGGTCGTAGCTTGCTATAGCTTCAGTACATGACATTCTACATAACAGGGTCTCCATCCCATTTAATTCACCTTTTAAGTTCTCTAACAATTGTACCAGATCTCATTCATTGTCACTTGCCATATCATCTTCCTCCATCAATGCATATCATTATTCATTTTTTATAAATTCTCCATTCCTTTGGAAGTTAGTACCTGCAGAAATTTTCCAATTCAGCCATTTTCTGGTTTGTACTTCATTTCTGTTTAACTAACTGACCTCATTTATTTTGTCTTGTTCTTGTATAGATATTCTTGTGTGTCATGTTCTGTTGTAAGTTTATTTATGGTTGTTTTTGTACTTGTACTTTAATGTATGTCTCTGTAAGGAGAGCACGTTTGTAGACTTTGCATTTTGTGAGTGTTAAGTTTCTATATTCAACACACACCCTGCATAAAATATGATAACAAATTGTGCCCCAGTCAGACAACAATAATTGTGGTACCCCAAACATGGGTACTACGTATCTCTTGAGTAGGAAGTTTAGCAATCCTCTGATCTGGAGTGGCAAAAACTAATGGCGACTTTGAAAAAAAAAATTCTGGAACATAATAGCATAACTATTGCCATTAGCTGTTAGTGGTAATTCATCAATATCTGGGCCAATAATATGGAAAGGATGGTCCACAGGTATAGACTACAATTTGAGATTTTGATCCATCACCTTGCATGTTGCCCTAGCATGTTTGGTGTGCCTATTATAGCTTAGTAGCAGCATTGTGTTTATGATGGTCACAGTATGTCATAGTAATTTCCCATAGCACTGCTAGCATTGCCAAGTTTGTTATAAAATAATTGAATTCAGCAGCATGCAGAGACAGAACAGGCGACCGGATGTATTTTCTTATCTTCTTGATACAGTGATGGTAGTGCTCCCAAACCCTGCTTGCAAGTGTCAGTTTCTAGTGTAAAATCCTTGTTTAAATCAGGACAGACTAGTACAAGTGCTGTTAATGACTTACTTCACAAACATTCAAATATTATACTTCACAATCAGCAGTCCAATTAATCATTGCTCATTTTATAGTGGCGTAATCCTTGATATAACACTGATAGTGAGATGTAAGTTCCAAGAACTGTCTTAACTGCCTCACATCATCAGGTGTAGGGAAGGAATTTACAGCATTCAGGTTCCAGAAGTTTAATCCAGCTTGTGTGACCAGATGGCCCAAATAATTATTCTACTTCTTCACAAACAAACTTGCATTTTTATGTATTGAGCTTCACGCCTGCATCCTTAATCAATCAAACACAGTTCTCAAGTGGACAACATTGAAATGACTCTGAAAAATTATCACAACATCCACATACTCAGATACAATTTTTTATTACTATAACCAGACTGTAATCCATATAACACTCTCAGCATACAATGTTGGAACACTGCAAGTCCATTCATCACCCCATAAGGTATCACATTTTAACTGGTATAATTGTTGGGTGATGAATTCTGTCTTCTCCTGGCTTTATTTATGAACCTTAATCTACTAATAACCAGTGGCGAGATGTAAAGTTGTAAATACTTGGATCTTAAGAGATCATTAAAGGGAATACATCTGGCTTGGTTATAAAATTTGATAAACACAAAATTGAAGTGTTCCATCCCTTTTTAAAACAGGACTGGACTATGGACTCTAAGACAGTTTTGTCACCCTAATTCTTAGCATCTTCTCCAATTTGTCACCTCCTTCCTAATAGCGAAGGGTACTCTCCTAACAGGTTGCTTCCTTGGAAGCTCAGGGGAATGGAACATTCAACTGCCACTGTGGATCATAATCTAGAAGAATAAACCAGGCAACCCTCTTTTTCTGCTCTTGGGAAGACAAACTGCAAAAGACTACAGAAGAATCTGCCGAGAAGCAAAATCCTCCTTGTGAAGAAACTTACCATGGAAAGGTTAACATCTCACAGATGTCTCTAATCAAAACTGTATGCATACCAGCTATTACAGGTACTTCTGCAACAGTACCTGTACAAACTTCACATGCACGGGGACCAATGCTTTTAAAGCATTATATTAATTTGACCCTTCTTTACTAATTCTAGAGTCTCTTGTTAGGACCAATCCCAACTCTGTCTTCTTGCTTCCTGCCAGTGGAAAAAAATGTTTCCTCCATTGGACCAAGGGCTGAAGCAGTCAAACTTCTATGTGCAGCTTGCACATCAAGGTGATAGTAAACTATACCCAACCTATGACATACTGCATCAGATAACAACAGCAGTTGGTCAGGTGCTACTAACTTAATGTTCATAATACCACGCAATCTTTTCTTACCAAAAGCAATATTCACATCTATCTCTCCATCTAAGTTTGTGGGCTTTGAATCATAGGTACATACTTTTGTTTATCAAGTCTGACCTTACTGGACTCCAACCCAGCTGATGAAATAATGTGACAAAGTAAATTACAGCAGATAATTGTTATGTCTGATCCTGTGTGTATCAAACTATTAACTGGCACTCCCTCAACTTTGGGTAGGTATAAACAATGGACCCAGGGATCAGGGGACCCGGTGACCTACGAGGATCCAGCTCTTTTGGAATTTTATAAACTTCACAATATTCTATAATTGTACTAGGTACCTCTGCAAGTAGTCTTGCATGGCCAATCCACTTTCTCTCCATCACGGGGTCTCACACGATGTTCATACCAATTAAAAATAGTGTCTGAAATAGTGTCTGAAGCTGACTGGATTTGTAGGCCATTCACCTGCCACACAATGAGCATACCAGTCTATTATGTTGCCTAGCTGTGCAACTACACCATGATCTGGTTGTTGAGCTCCTGGACTGAAACTTGCTTGCTAGTGATTGTTATTTCTCCAAAATAGCTAATTGTTTCCAATACTTTTAAAGCTTAGCTAGGCAATATAATAGACTAATAGATATACTAACCTCAGGTACCTGCAGCTATATTTATGATAGAGTAGTATGCTCATCGTCAGGTGAGTGCATAGACTATAAAATTAATGCAGTCAACAGTCGGCGCCTATACTCTCTTTTCTCAAAATTTTACAAAAGAATTTTGCCTAGTTCCTTTACACTAATTCTCTCACTACTCAATTATAAACTTCTGAATTCTATTCTATTCAGAAGATTCTAAATTGTTCGCCCACTCTTGTCAGATAATATCCTTTTGGTTGTTCTAATACACCCAGTACCAACCAACTAATTATTAATCCCTTGGGCGGAATATTACTCATATTTGCATTATTGGTGCTAATGACACTTTCGTTATATCTATATAGTGCATTCTACTACCCAATCAAAAGTTTCAATTTCCATTTAATCCAGCTACATTTTTTAGACTCTGCTTAAATTCCACATTATGACACTTTTTAAAAAAAGATGGCTACTTCCAAGCCTACTTCACATTCATCTACAAAAGTATCTATTACAAACTTAATTTAGAAATGCTTTTAACTTTTCTCTGGGTTGTTCCCCTGTCAACTTCAGACACTTTTCAAAAGCGCTTATGATTTCTAATCAGTGTAAACATCATGTGAGACACACCGTGATGGGGATAGGCTTGCACCAATTATGCCGGCATAATTTCAAGAATAATGGACTGGTAAAAACATCAAGCATTGTGCCAGCATGATAGGATGATTTTCAAGAAATATAATTAAAATCTGCAATGCGTGCACCAAAAATACTGCACAACATGAACATACTGTGCATTATTACTGCATTTCATGTCAGCAAACCTTGCATTGCTATTATTTTACTATTTCTTGACTGAGTATTCACACTTTATGGTAATAAGATCTTATAGAGAGAGAAGTCACTTACTCTAATACAGCAGTCAGGAAATGCAGATATACTCTAATAAAACAGTCAGTTCTCGAGTGTAATCTTGATTTTGAGAGCATAATTTTTAGCATAATAGGCTGGAATTTTGAGCACTGCTCAAAAGCATAATAGGCAATTTTCAAAGCATAATTGGCTCTAGCCTAATGGTGGGAAAAGTGGATTGGTCATGAAAGACTACTTGCAGAGGTACTTAGTACAAGTATAGAATATTGTGTAAAATTCCAAAAGAGCTGGATCCTTGTGGGTCCCCAGATCTACTGTTTATACTTACCCCTCAACTTTGACTTCAACACAACACAAATCTCTGCCACCTTCCACATAGGATCTGGTCCATATCATCTTGTTATCCTTTGGAGTGTTTGTATTTGTACCTTAACCAAAAGTTTGACATTGTGCATGAAGTAGTAATCAAAGAAATGCATGTATTTTTTATTGAGCTGAACATCCCAACTGGCTGCCAATGGGTTATTGGTTGTATTGTACTTGTTCCCAACTGATATAAATATCTAGCTCTGAGTTGTTTTTGACAGTTTGCCAAACTTGCTTGCTTCAAGCCTCCAACTATTTATGGTTGAAGAAATAAGGTAGCACTAACACTTGTAATACCTGTTTGTTTGTTTGCATCTACATGGTCAGTCTTCCAATTTACAGTAACTATGTAGTTCTATTTCCATGTGTTGTAGCCTATCTTATAAATGTTTCATTTTCATCTCCTTATCAAACATCAGGTTATGATGAACTAAATACTGTTAGCAGTTTGTTTGCCAAAGTTCTTTATTTCTATCCCTTGCATTTTTCACCACCTGCTTGAGATCTTGTACCTGTGAACATGATGATTGTTTTTGAAGAGGTTTCATTCTTAGTAGTCAATTCAGTCACTTTGGCTCTCTCCATCTATAGGATTCCAAAAGATGCTCCTGCTGTGCTGATTGTTCTTTCTTCAAATGTACTACCTCCTACAGCTGTGCGTTTGCAACTCAGTGTTCATAAAGCTCAGAACTTGCTCCAAATGCTTTCTACTTGCTCTTCCCTGTGAAGTATGGTCATCTAATTAATTTGAAGCCTCACTGTCTTGATCTGGTACTACCCTAGATGAATCTGTCGGCAAAGTTGAAACTGACAGTTCTCTCTGTGGAGCTGGTGATGATGTTCTGTATTGCACAATATAACTGTAAGAAATATTTCATTGAAATCTTACAAAGATAGTTCTTCCCCTTCCTCAGTCCGTGTGGCCACTAGTTGAACATATTAGAAACTATTATTTAACTTTGAAATATGTCCTATTCCATGACAGATTCCAGATTCTGGAAACCTGAAAGGAGCTGAAAACCTCTAAAATATCGATATGCTGTAATAAAATGCTTAAATACTCTAATAGTAGCGATTTCCAACCTACCAATTTTTCACATATATTTTTTCTACTTACATTATACACCTTCAATACATGTTTCACAAGCTACTGTTCCAGTTAATGGTAGCCAGTGCTTTGTACTTCATAATGCACTTTACTGGATTAAAAGCTATGCTGTATTTATTGAAATATAGCAAATCAACGTTTGAGAAATAAAAATCCCCATAGGTAGCCCATACAAATAAATGCATATGTAATTCTAATTGGAAGTATATGGCACCTGTGATAGCCGAAGTTTCCAAACATTTCCACATGAATTTGCTGCTGTTGAAGATGAAAAAAGTGGTTCTGAGCAAACCATATATGCTGATTTCGATTTTGCCATATGTTTTTTTGATTGGAGGACGATTGATGTTGGATTATGATGGAAATATGGCCCTTTTAAAGGTAAATCGCCATCTAGCACTGTTCAGAATTCAGCATTACATTCACCCTGGGCTTCAAGGCATCTCCCTGCATCAATGCAAGTATAGTTTGAAGGTGAGCAGTTTGTTGTCTTGCGCGGAATTGCAAAATAAGATTCAAGGTTGACCATAATCTTTTCATAAGTGGAAACTAGCATGCAATACCAGCCTTATATGGCTTCACTTTTTTGTTATATTCTGGCGTATTACTGCTGCTTTGATCCATTTTACAACAGTTGATTGTAATTTTGATCAGAAATTATTTATGATTTCTCTTTGTAGTAAGCTAATGTCATTATGTTATATAATAATTATTATCCTTAGTGCTTACAACGCAACAAATAAAGCTGAACAGTGTCCAAACAAATCTATTTTAAAAATAATTTTCCTCTTACATTTTGTTATCTGATTGTCATGTTTCCGAAGTTTCTGTTAATTGTGACTTGTGATGCCAGTGATTACCATATTACATAATATTATTGATTTTTCTAGTTAGTTATCCCTGAAAATGCATTAGGTACCTGTGTATCCTTAGTGTTACACATTACACACAGTTTTCTTTGTGAATCACTTGCTGTATTCATGTAATATTCTGAGTGGTCAGTCTACAAAGAAGTAGTCACTTTTGAGAGGTTTTACCTAGTTCATATGCTGTTCTTCATAAAATAGATATGTGGTGAAAATTTCATGCCGTTATTAGTTTCCTATCTAGATTTATGACACTTTGAATATTGTGTTTGGTGTGAGGGAAACTTTGGCGGGGGAAAACTTTGGCGAATTCGGCGATTCGCTACAAAATCGCCAAAGTTTAACCCGCCAATTACTCATAGTGCCTGAGATTAGGATCTTCATAGCTACAAATTGAGCTTGAATTGCCAAAGTTTTTTTGCCAAATGTGATTTAGCTTGCTATTCGTCAAAGTTTACCCCCGCCAAAGTTTCCCTCTATACGGTACATAAAAAGTATTGAAAATGCTGTAAACAAAAATCATCTCACAGTCAACTTCTTTTCCTTTTATCTTTTGATAGGAACCACTAGGCTTGAGTACATTATGCTTTTAAATTACTTATTATTCTTTCTGGCAATTCTTTTATTATTCACCTACTATTCCTAAAATTAATCTCAAATATTCCTGGAGTAATTCCTTGAATTGTAAAAGTCAAATGGATAGTCTTCTGCAGCTGAAAATATACTCACTTGCAAGCATAAAAACTATACCTAAAGATCGAGATACTCTAATAGAACAGTCGCAACCAAACTTGTCTGACTGTTCTATTAGGGTAAGTGACTGCTATATTAGAGTATCTCGATTTTTTCCCGATTTTGTGCTAGTAATGATTGTGTATGTTCCTTTACGAATTTTTCTATGATACTACATGAAAAATGTGTGAATTGTGATTAATTATTCTGGAAGATCACCCTATTATTCCGGAATTATTCCTGATTCTTTTTACCACCAAATTGAATTATCCCAATTTTTTTTCTGGCATAATAGTGTTCGCATGCCTAGGAACCACTGATTGAGGTGGGGTTTGCACTAAAATGACCCTGAAAACAGCACAATATTTGTCATATCAGTGAATGTATGGAATGTTAATTATTTAATTATTTTAGTTGGAAGTCTCTACTAATGGAGCAGTCAGATCGTTTCATGTTTACTATCTGCAGACAACGTCATGGTGATTTAACTGCATGATTATCTGCAATTCTGAAACTTGTACATCTTATACCAGTGTATCTTCTTTAATTCTTTCAACAAACATATTGATATCATCATCCACTAAACTTAGCATGTAGCTATTATAGCTACAGCTTTAATACACTGATAATGAAAACTCATTTGTTATACTCCTGATATTTATTTTGCGTCTGTTGTAATGGTTATAACCATTATGTGTAAGGTGGAATACTTGATTATATTTCATTTATGGCTAGCTAATAATTAATTAATTCTGACAAAACTACTTATATCAGCATCTTGAGAATTAAGTCACTACAGCTATAGAAACTAAGTGAGCATTATTATGGAATAATAGGCTAGATAAAAGAATTAAAAAGAATAATAGGAGAAAATTTTGGAAAGTTCTGGAAAGAATAATAGGTAAAATTTTGAGTATATTTGGCTCAGGCCTACTTTAGAGTACTGACTCTTAACTACATTGTCTCTCACTTCTGTAAGTGGTGCACTCACCCAAACTTCTTTACAACATTCCTTTTCATCTATAATTTTTTTCACCCAAAAAGAATTTGAGAGGATTTTGGATCAAGACACGCGGTAGTGTGTCGTGCGGCCCAAGAAGCCGGCGCGCAACACCCGTGAGTATATTGACAGGAAGAAAGAAACGCAATTTTCGCACCTCCGTAGCTCTGTGCTGCCTTGACGAAGCAAGACGATTTTTGCTGTGGACACTCCCTCCAAATTTGAGCGAAATCATTTCACGCGTTCCCGAGATATGCGACTTCAAAAATTAGCTTAGTTTCTTCTTATTTTTCTTCCTCTTGTCGCACACTTACAAAAACTGCTATAAAACGCGAACGCCTTATCCGATTGCCTTGAAATTTGGCACATAGAATGGGGGGTATAAAAGCGAATATCGGCATACCGGTACCACCTTTGACTGGAATACGATAAACAGGCAAAGAGTTATGAGCGATTATTCACGAAAATAACACCAATATGTTGTCACGCCTACAGGGTAAACCTCGTATGGGAAGAAGCTGAAAATCGGTGCGTGAATAGGTTAACTATTGAACCTCAAACTTCTTGTGGTTTGAAAGAAATCGAGCTAAAAACCAGGAAGATATAACGAAAAAACCAACAGTGTGTAACAATTACGCAATCGAAATTAGCTAATAAAAAACAGCCGAGGGGTCCGCCACGCTTTAAATCTAACTTATCCGAGATTCAAATCTCTTGGAATCCCCATGCAATCTACAAGAATCTTCTCAAATCTCTGAATCTCTGTGAAATCTGCAAAATCCATTAAAATCCATGGAATCTTTAAAATCTTCCTAATCTTCGTGACAATCTTTTACAATCTTTAAAATCTCGCTGAAATCTTTGAATCTGAGACTACCACAATCAAATCTTAATCTTCTTGTTAGTAAATTTCAGTAAACGTTTGGATATTTTACTCAAGCTCTTGCTTGTTAACACGTATTCTTGCACCTAGGCCTGTTCGTCCACGTGTACTGTGTGATTATTGGGTTCTTGCAGTCTACGTATATTGCCAGAGATATAGCCAGTTGTTCCGCCCGAGGTTGTTTCTTCTTCGCAACGCCTTTAGCTACTTGACGAACTCGTTGGGACAAGCTAGTTAGTGACCCTGACTCGGATCTTTGTTAGGTGAGTCTACATACTGAATTCACACCTGTGAAAAGAGTGAGCATGGTGCATGTACGGATTCATATTGCTCCTGACATAATAGCCAAGATAAAACTCCAATAGCTAACAGCTACATCTCTTTAGTGAGCTCTTTAGCTAAATCAGGAGTAGCTAGCACGTCTCGTCAATATTCACATTCTTGAAAATCATCATGCAGTAATTATAATCAGCACATCTCAATCTCTATATTCTAGATATAGTATAGACCTCGATATAGACTAGCCAACATTCATGCAGCAAATGAAAAGTTTAGCTACACATGTGGGACCCCTGCTTTTAGTGATATGAGTAGTGATATTTGCTATGTAGTTTAATTTGTTATCCCACTCATATGGGACCTCAGCTGTGAAGGCTACTGAAAGCCTTTGTCAGTTTAGGGAGTCAGAGACATGCTGGCAAGAAGAACACAGAGAAGACTAATAATCCCTGCTATGGCTCCATAACCATAGGTACATGTCTTGATTGTATGTGGCTGTGGATCAAGTCACAACACGGCTGGCTGGAGTCTCTGAAATCTTAAGGTTTTGGTTACAAAGAATTTGCATGCTTTTGAATATTCCTGCACTGGTATCTTGTGCCAGCATCCCACAACATTAAGCTCAGGTATGAAAGCTTAGTCCAATTATAATTAGCTATGTAGCAACATGCACTATGTAATGTGTAAGCTTAACTCTACCATGCCAGCAAGTAATGTGTCCAAATGATATCACACTCTTAGCTGAACAGATTCGAGCAGATTAAATTACTATCTCATCTATTATTGTTTAGTGAAAGATAACAGGAGATGGAGCAGCAACCTCAGGAACTATCCACTACCAGTTTGGAAGTTGATATACTTGCGCTGAACGCATGAACGCATCTGATACCATCTGATACCTGATACCTTGAAATGCATGAACGCATCTGATGCCTTCGCTTAGCTGAGTTCATGTACGTATGTATATACATACAATTTACAATACACGCACAAACTTTAACAAGCATGCTAGCTAATCATTTATATCTCAATGGGTCAACGTCCATATCACTTTGCTAACTCAGGTAGACAGTCTCAAAGACAGTTGCACTATAAGTTATATTATATATAAGTGTGGAATCTATGTGTAAAATCTAATTGTGTGGTATATTCCACATTTGCTGAAGTCACCTACACCATTGATATGCTGAAGTTCCTGTACACAATTATCGAGACAATTATGCAGTCCAACTGTCAGCAGTTGCAAGAGATGTCTAAATAATGATATAGCTAAAATGTACACAACTTGCATGGACATGGCAAAACATGATGATTTTAGACATATTATTTGATGCATACAGTACTATAATACAGCTATACATGTGCGGCATGAAAATCTAGGGCAAAGTAGTAGTTAATAATAGTATAATTAAGCTTTGCCAACTCTAGTGTGAGATTTACTGAGCTTATGTGTGCATGCAGGGCTATTTGATTCGATTGGATGCTTTAGCTACAGTGACCAGCACTGAAGTAGTTTGCTATGTCACTATCTTGGTTGCTCAGTACAAATGAAGTATTTACAACTCAAGATCTAGGCATTTTCTCATCACTACTGAGATCACTACAAGGAGAGCTAGCTCTTAGTCATGATTACTTACTATGTGAGGTAACTGTATAGATGCATTGGGAACAGTTCCATTAGCTATAGGCTAACTTGCTACGTGTCAGCGGGCAAAGCCGCCAATTTAACTAGGCAAATTAGCCACATATACTAAGCTCTATTGCTGGTAGTATGCAGTATTGCAATAGCTAAAGAGTAGCCTCTTCAGTAGACTCGTACCTCGACTCATACCAGGCACAGAACACGGCTCCACAACACTACAACATAGTATTTAAAAGTATTTCAAATCTTAACTGAAATCTTAAAATCTTTTCAAATCTCAGTCAAAATCTTGAATCTTTCTTAAGATTTCTCAAATCTCAAATCTAAGTACTGCGTTACGGACCCCTCGAAAACAGCTGTTTGCCACGCCTACCAGATAAACCGCTTGGGTAATGCTTTGAAAGTCGTTCCACAGATGGAGTAATCATCTTAGAAAGGCTCATCAATGGTGTAGAAGAATCAGACTTAAAGCCACGAAGTTATAACACGAAATCCAACTTGGTGCAGCAAGTGCGAGATCGAGATACTCTAATAGAGCAGTCACCCTAATAGAGCAGTCACCCTGAAGAGAATTCAAGAGATCAGCTAGAAACAAGTAACCTGTATAGAGATCAGCTACAAACAAGTCACCCTATAGAGAGATCAGCTACAAACAATTCACCCTGTAGAGAGATCGGAAGAAGTTACCTTGTAGGGAGTTCATGCAACTATGGAAAGAGATAGTTCAGCTAGAAGAAATCACCTTATAGAGTTCAGCTACAAAGAAACTACCATGTAGAGAGTTCAGCTACAAACAAATTGCCCTGTAGAGAGATCAATAGAAGAAGTTACCTTGCAGAGAGTTCAGCTACAAAAAAAACCATCATGTAGAGAGTTCAGCTACAAACAAATCTCCCTGTAGAGAGATCAGCTAGAAGAAGTTTCCTTGTAGAGAGTTCACCTTCAAACAAATCACCCTGTAGAAAGATCAGCTAGAAGAAGTCACCTTGTAGACAGTTCAGTTACAAAAAAACCACCATATAGAGAGCTCAGCTACAAACTAGTGACCTTGTAGAGACATCAGCTAGAAGAAGATACCTTGTAGAGAGTTCAGCTACAAAGAAGCCATTCTGTAAAGAGTTCAGCTGCAAACAAATCACCTATACAGAATTCAGTTACAAACAGATCACCCTGTAGAGAGATCAGCTAGAAGAAGTTATCTTGTAGATACATGTAGTTCAGCTACAAATAAATCACCCTGTAGAGAGATCAGCTAGAAGAAGTTACCTTGTAGAGAGTTCAGCTACAAACAAATCACCCTGTAGTAAGATCAGCTAGAAGAAGTCACCTTGTAGAGAGTTCAGTTACAAAAAAACCACCATGTAGAGAGTTCAGCTACAAACTAGTGACCTTGTAGAGACATCAGCTAGAAGAAGATACCTTGTAGAGAGTTCAGCTACAAAGAAGCCATTCTGTAAAGAGCTCAGCTGCAAACAAATCACCTATACAGAATTCAGCTACAAACAAATCACCCTGTAGAGAGATCAGCTAGATGAAGTTATCTTGTAGATAGTTCAGCTACAAACAAATCACCCTGTAGAAAGATCAGTTAGAAGAAGTTACCTTGTAGAGAGTTCAGCTACAAAGAAACCATTTTGTAAAGAGCTCAGCTGCAAACAAATCACCTGTACAGAATTCAGCTATGAACAAATCACCCTGTAGAGAGATCAGCTAGAAGAAATTACCTTGTAGAGAGTTCAGCTACAAAGAAACCACCATGTAGAGAATTCAGCT